>NC_091355.1:3269445-3374445 GCF_038502225.1 Cherax quadricarinatus
TTCATCACCTAATCTTTTGTTATCCTCATAACCTTACTCTTTCCTGTATTCACCTTTAATTTTCTTCTTTTGCACACCCTACCAAATTCATCCACCAATCTCTGCAACTTCTCTTCAGAATCTCCCAAGAGCACAGTGTCATCAGCAAAGAGCAGCTGTGACAACTCCCACTTTGTGTGTGATTCTTTATCTTTTAACTCCATGCCTCTTGCCAAGACCCTCGCATTTACTTCTCTTACAACCCCATCTATAAATATATTAAACAACCACGGTATATATATATATATATATATATATATATATATATATATATATATATATATATATATATATATATATATATATATATATATATGCATATATATATATATATATATGCATATATATATATATATATATATATATATATATATATATATATATATATATATATATATATATATATATATATATATATATATATATATATGAAGAGCAGAATATATGGAGAGTAAAAGAAAGGTAAAGAGAGTGGTGAGAGAGTGCAAAAGGAGAGCAGATGATAGAGTGGGAGAGGCACTGTCAAGAAATTTTAATGAAAATAAGAAAAATTTTGGAGTGAGTTAAACAAGTTAAGAAAGCCTAGGGAAAATATGGATTTGTCAGTTAAAAACAGAGTAGGGGAGTTAGTAGATGGGGAGATGGAGGTATTAGGTAGATGGCGAGAATATTTTGAGGAACTTTTAAATGTTAAGGAAGAAACAGAGGCAGTAATTTCATGCACTGGTCAGGGAGGTATACCATCTTTTAGGAGTGAAGAAGAGCAGAATGTAAGTGTGGGGAGGTACGTGAGGCATTACGTAAAATGAAAGGGGGTAAAGCAGCTGGTACTGATGGGATCATGACAGAAATGTTAAAAGCAGGGGGATATAGTGTTGGAGTGGTTGGTACTTTTGTTCAATAAATGTATGAAAGAGGGGAAGGTACCTAGGGATTGGCGGAGAGCATGTATAGTCCCTTTATATAAAGGGAAAGGGGACAAAAGAGACTGTAAAAATTATAGAGGAATAAAGCTTACTGAGTATACCAGGAAAAGTGTACGGTAGGGTTATAATTGAAAGAATTAGAGGTAAGACAGAATGTAGGATTGCGGATGAGCAAGGAGGTTTCAGAGTGGGTAGGGGATGTGTAGATCAAGTGTTTACATTGAAGCATATATGTGAACAGTATTTAGATAAAGGTAGGGAAGTTTTTATTGCATTTATGGATTTAGAAAAGGCATATGATAGAGTGGATAGAGGAGCAATGTGGCAGATGTTGCAAGTATATGGAATAGGTGGTAAGTTATTAAATGCTGTAAAGAGTTTTTATGAAGATAGTGAGGCTCAGGTTAGGGTGTGTAGAAGAGAGGGAGACTATTTCCCGGTAAAAGTAGGTCTTAGACAGGGATGTGTAATGTCACCATGGTTGTTTAATATATTTATAGATGGGGTTGTTAAGGAAGTAAATGCTAGGGTGTTTGGGAGAGGGGTGGGATTAAATTATGGGGAATCAAATTCAAAATGGGAATTGACACAGTTACTTTTTGCTGATGATACTGTGCTTATGGGAGATTCTAAAGAAAAATTGCAAAGGTTAGTGGATGAGTTTGGGAATGTGTGTAAAGGTAGAAAGTTGAAAGTGAACATAGAAAAGAGTAAGGTGATGAGGGTGTCAAATGATTTAGATAAAGAAAAATTGGATATCAAATTGGGGAGGAGGAGTATGGAAGAAGTGAATGTTTTCAGATACTTGGGAGTTGACGTGTCGGCGGATGGATTTATGAAGGATGAGGTTAATCATAGAATTGATGAGGGAAAAAAGGTGAGTGGTGCGTTGAGGTATATGTGGAGTCAAAAAACGTTATCTATGGAGGCAAAGAAGGGAATGTATGAAAGTATAGTAGTACCAACACTCTTATATGGGTGTGAAGCTTGGGTGGTAAATGCAGCAGCGAGGAGACGGTTGGAGGCAGTGGAGATGTCCTGTTTAAGGGCAATGTGTGGTGTAAATATTATGCAGAAAATTCGGAGTGTGGAAATTAGGAGAAGGTGTGGAGTTAATAAAAGTATTAGTCAGAGGGCAGAAGAGGGGTTGTTGAGGTGGTTTGGTCATTTAGAGAGAATGGATCAAAGTAGAATGACATGGAAAGCATATAAATCTATAGGGGAAGGAAGGCGGGGTAGGGGTCGTCCTCGAAAGGGTTGGAGAGAGGGGGTAAAGGAGGTTTTGTGGGTAAGGGGCTTGGACTTCCAGCAAGCGTGCGTGAGCGTGTTAGATAGGAGTGAATGGAGACGAATGGTACTTGGGACCTGACGATCTGTTGGAGTGTGAGCAGGGTAATATTTAGTGAAGGGATTCAGGGAAACCGGTTATTTTCATATAGTCGGACTTGAGTCCTGGAAATGGGAAGTACAATGCCTGCACTTTAAAGGAGGGGTTTGGGATATTGGCAGTTTGGAGGGATATGTTGTGTATCTTTATATGTGTATGCTTCTAGACTGTTGTATTCTGAGCACCTCTGCAAAAACAGTGATAATGTGCGAGTGTGGTGAAAGTGTTGAATGATGATGAAAGTATTTTCTTTTTGGGGATTTTCTTTCTTTTTTGGGTCACCCTGCCTCGGTGGGAGACGGCCGACTTGTTGAAAAAAAAAAAAAAAAAAAAAAAAAAAAATATATATATATATATATAATAAAAATATATATATTTTTTCTTTTTTTTTTTTTTCAAACAAGTCGGCCGTCTCCCACCGAGCCAGGGTCACCCAAAAAAGAAAGAAAATCCCCAAAAAGAAAATACATTCATCATCATTCAACACTTTCACCACACTCACACATTATCACTGCTTTTGCAGCCTGGTCCAGCAACTGGCTCCTTGAGTTTAACCCCGCCAAATGCAAAGTCATGAAGATTAGGGAAGGGCAAAGAAGACCGCAGACACAATATAGTTTAGATGGCCAGAGTCTGCAAACCTCACTCAAGGAAAAAGATCTGGGGGTGAGTATAACACCGAGCATATCTCCTGAGGCGCACATCAATCAGATAACTGCTGCAGCATACGGGCGCCTGGCAAACCTACGGATAGCGTTCCGATACCTCAGTAAGGAGTCGTTCAAGACTCTGTATACCATTTACGTCAGGACCATACTGGAGTATGCAGCACCAGTTTGGAATCCACACCTAGTCAAGCACATCAAGAAATTAGAGAAAGTGCAAAGGTTTGCAACAAGACTAGTCCCAGAGCTACGGGGATTGTCCTATGAAGAAAGGTTGAGGGAAATCGGCCTGACGACACTGGAGACCAGGAGGGTCAGGGGAGACATGATAACGACATATAAAATACTGCGCAGAATAGACGAGGTGGACAAAGACGGGATGTTCCAGAGATGGGACACAGACACAAGAGGTCACAATTGGAAGTTGAAGACTCAGATGAATCAAAGGGATGTTAGGAAGTATTTCTTCAGTCATAGAGTAGTCAAGCCATGGAATAGCCTAGAAAGTGAAGTAGTGGAGGCGGGAACCATACATAGTTTTAAGGCGAGGTATGATAAAGCTCATGGAGCAGGGAGAGAGAGGACCTAGTAGCAATCAGTGAAGAGGCGGGGCCAGGAGATATGACTCGACCCCTGCAACCACAAATAGGTGAGTACACACACACACACACACACACACACATACACATACACACACATACACAAAAACTGGAGGACCAAGCAGGGATAACAGGGAAGGCACTACAATGGATCAGGGAATACTTGTCAGGAAGACAGCAGCGATTCATGGTACGTGGCGAGGTGTCAGAGTGGGCACCTGTGACCAGCGGGGTCCCGCAGGGGTCAGTCCTAGGACCAGTGCTGTTTCTGATATTTGTGAACGACATGACGGAAGGAATAGACTCTGAGGTGTCCCTGTTTGCAGATGACGTGAAGTTGATGAGAAGAATACACTCGATCGAAGACCAGGCAGAACTACAAAGGGATCTGGACAGGCTGCAGACCTGGTCCAGCAATTGGCTCCTGGAGTTCAATCCCACCAAGTGCAAAGTCATGAAGATTGGGGAAGGGCAAAGAAGGCCGCAGACGGAGTACAGTCTAGGGGGTCAGAGACTACAAACCTCACTCAAGGAAAAAGATCTTGGGGTGAGTATAACACCAGGCACATCTCCTGAAGCGCACATCAACCAAATAACTGCTGCAGCATATGGGCGCCTAGCAAACCTCAGAACAGCATTCCGACATCTTAATAAGGAATCGTTCAGGACCCTGTACACCGTATACGTTAGGCCCATATTGGAGTATGCGGCACCAGTTTGGAACCCACACCTAGCCAAGCACGTAAAGAAACTAGAGAAAGTGCAAAGGTTTGCAACAAGACTAGTCCCAGAGCTAAGAGGTATGTCCTACGAGGAGAGGTTAAGGGAAATCAACCTGACGACACTGGAGGACAGGAGAGATAGGGGGGACATGATAACGACATACAAAATACTGAGGGGAATTGACAAGGTGGACAAAGACAGGATGTTCCAGAGATTGGACACAGTAACAAGGGGACACAGTTGGAAGCTAAAGACACAGATGAATCACAGGGATGTTAGGAAGTATTTCTTCAGCCACAGAGTAGTCAGTAAGTGGAATAGTTTGGGAAGCGATGTAGTGGAGGCAGGATCCATACATAGCTTTAAGCAGAGGTATGATAAAGCTCACGGCTCGGGGAGAGTGACCTAGTAGCGATCAGTGAAGAGGCGGGGCCAGGAGCTCGGACTCGACCCCCGCAACCTCAACTAGGTGAGTACAACTAGGTGAGTACACACACACACACACACACACACACACACACACACACACACACACACACACACACACACACACACACACACACACACACACACACACACACACACACACACACACACACACACACACACACACACACACACACACACACACACACACACACACACACACACACACACACACACACACACACACACACACACACACACACACACACACACACACACACACACACACACACACACACACACACACACACACACACACACACACACACACACACACACACACACACACACACACACACACACACACACACACACACATACATACATACATACATTCATTGCTCTGCTTTCTCGTCCAAGCTTGCATTTGTGTAGATAAAATGAATGTACTAATTTTTTAAAGTAGTGAAACAGTAATTTAAGGAGTGAAACAATCATTGGTTAAAGTAATGAAACTTGCACTTATCATACAATTAGCTGTTAATGAACTAATGAATAATACATTATCCCTTTTCTCCTCAGCTCTCTTTGGATCAGATTAGTGCTGATTTGCAAGGAGTTCATAAGGACCGCCTGCAAACTGACCAAACATTACAGTCACTAACTGAACAGAGAACCCAGTTACCTGTGTACAAAATGAAGCAGGATATAATGGCTGCCATTTATGAAAATCCAGTTACTATCATTAGGGGCAACACAGGCTGTGGTAAGACAACTCAGGTAGGTATTCATTCCAGTTTAATTTATTGATTGAAAAATAGTCTGTGATGTCATCCAGTTATTAGATAACATGCTTTACTCAACAACAGTATGGACAATCTCGAGAAAATATCTGATGAGTATTCCTGTATTAATTTTTTTGTTGTTGAAATAAAGTACAAAATGCAAGCAAACCATATTTTAGGACAGAAAAGAAATATAATGATATGGTAGTGACTGTAACTATTGGTTGGTCATGTGTTAAAAGAACACAAAAGAGTTAATATTGCAACTGCAAGAGAAGCAATAGGACTGAATAACAAGTTTTTCAAATGAAGTTTAAAGCCAGTTTTACCGAATGCACTAACACACTCTAAACTTGAATTGTTTAATGTTATTCAAAACCTCATTCTGTCTATCGAACTTGCAGGCCTGGAGAACGTACAGGAAGCATTAACTTCCTCTGTGGGGAAGGGGGAGTTTTATCTAAAACACCTTAAATTCTATTCCATGTAGTATATATGTGTGAGCTTGGGTGGTGAATTATCGACAATATGTTAGGCAAAAGAACACAAGTGCATCTGATGTGACATTGTGGGAACTGCCAAGGACCTGGAGAGTGAAATGCGGCCACAATAAAATGTTGCATTATTGCACTTGTTTTTTTTACTTAACATGGATGGTGAACGATTCAACAAGGAGACAGCTGAAGGAAATGGAAATGTCATGTCTGAAGGCAATCTGTAGTGTGAATATTATGCAGAGAATCAAGCTTGAAAATTAGGTGTGGATTTATTAAAAGTATTATCCAGAGGGCTGAGGAGGGGTTGTTGAGGTGGTACAGACATTTAGAAAGGATGGAACGAAATAGAATGATTTGGAGAGTGTATAAATCTGTAGTGGAAGGAAGGTGGGGTAAGGGTCATCCTTGGAAAGGTTGGAGGGAGGGGGTGAAGGAGGTTTTCTGTGTGAGGGGCTTAGACTTCCAGCAAGCATGTGTGAGTGTGTTAGATAACGAGTGGAGACAAATGAGTTTTATGACGACATGCTGTTGGAGTGTGAGCAAAGTAACATTTATGAAGGGATTCAGGGAAACTGGCAAACTGGACTTAGAGTCCTGGAGGTGGGAAGTACAGTGCCTGCACTCTGAAAGGTAGGGGGTGTTGATATATCTTGTCTCTGGCAAGACAGTGATGGAGTGAATGATGATGAAAGTGTTTATTCTTTTTTTGGGTCACCCTGCCTTGGTGGGAAATGGCCAATGTGTAATAAAAAAAATATATCTTACTATAGGTGTGGTAAAGGTTTCTGGAATGCATCTTCCCAATATCTAATTGTATGGCATAGCTTCTTCTTTGCATATATCCTTCACATATGCCAAAAGCTTATCTTTACTACATTGGTAAATAGAATGTTTGTACAGTACCTGATTAGTTTTTCTTCCAACAGGTTTGTCAGTTTATCTTGGATGACTACATTCAGTCAGGATCAGGAGCCTACTGCAATATAGTTATCACACAGCCACGTCGTATATCTGCAGTGTCTGTTGCTGATCGTGTTGCCTGTGAGCGTGGAGAAGATACTGGTAATAGTGTTGGATATTCTGTACGGTTTGAGTCTGTGCTTCCAAGACCATATGGTGGAATATTATTCTGTACTGTTGGAGTTCTGCTGAGAAAGTTAGAAGCTGGACTGAGAGGTGTATCTCATGTGATTGTTGATGAAATTCATGAGAGAGACATCAACACAGATTTTATACTTATTGTGTTACGTGATATGGTAAGTTGTTTCTCATATCCTATACTTATTAGAATCTGTATCAGTGTAGATAGGGAAGCCTTATTCATACACTTTATGTATTCATTGTGAATGGTCCCATTCATGCTACTGTTACTACTTTATTCATTACCAATAATAGGATATTGGAAATTGTATCCTCATTGTCATATCAAATAGAAAAAATTACTACTGTTATGTTTGTAGTCTATGAAATGATGATTTTTTCACTCAAAAATATTTACCCCATGCTGACCTGAGAAGAAACATGACAACTGTAATTCTTCATTTACACTATTTCTCATAGGATGACCCTTCAAGGAAGGTGCCTTGATGGCAGTGAAGGGCTCTTGGTTTTAGGAATTGGAGCCATCCTCCTCTTTCTTGGCCCAAATCTGATTGTCTCCCATTCCCGAAGCACTATATGACCCCTACAGGTTTAGCACTCCCCATGAATAAAATAAATACAATGATCATATGATGAGCATGGGATGCAGAATGAACTAGCTGCTTATGCACCTAGAGGAGGAAAAGGTACTGTAGGTGATGTGTTAAGGCATCTGTGGAAAGAATAAGTTTATCTGTGGAGGCAAGAAAGGGAATGTACCTGAGTGTAGTTGTACCAATACACCTTCTCCTCACTTAGTGACTTACTCATTTACCGATGACTTGGACTTATGACGGGCTTTCTGACCAGTATACATGCCTAAATAATATAGGATATTAGAGCTGATTTCCTATATTCTGTTTATTACAATATATGTACAGTATACTACTGTATAAACATTTAAAAATATACCAGAAATGTTATAAATGGTGCAAAGGTGACATTAAAATAATATCAAAGATAGTTGTCACAAACCTACTACCATTATAGTATACTCCTCACTTAGCGACGAATTCATTTACCGACGTGGTCTTAGAAACAGAACTCCGTCGTTAAGTGAGGAGAGGCTGTACTTTTATATGAGTGCGAGACATGAGCTTTATATGTTGCAGTGAGGAGGAGGCTAGAGACAGAGATATCATGTTTGAGGGCAACAGTTACCCTGCTCACATGCCAACACTACTATTTAACATGCTCATGCAAGCCTGCTGAATGCTCAAGCCCTAAAACTCATAGCTCTGTTTGAGTATTTTCAAGGTGATTTTCCTGATTATATTATATACATTAAGCAGTTTTTCTTCTTTCTTTCAACAAACCGGCCATATTCCACTGAGGCAGGGTGGCCCAAAAGGAAAAATGAAAGTTTCTTCTTTTACATTTAGTAATATTGCCGGGAGAAGGGGTTACTAGCCCCTTGCTCCTGGCATTTTAGTCACCTCTTACAACACGCATGGCTTACGGAGGAAGAATTCTGTTCCACTTCCCCATGGAGATAAGAGGAAATAAACAAGAACAAGAACTAGAAAGAAAATAGAAGAAAACCCAAAGGGTGTGTATATAAATGTTTGTACACGTTTGTACATGTATTCTTGTGTGTAGTAGGTTGGTAGACAGCAACCACCCAGGGAGGTACTACCGTCCTGCCAAGTGAGTGTAAAACGAAAGCCTGTAATTGTTGTACATGATGGTAGGATTGCTGGTGTCTTTTGTCTGTCTCATAAATATGCAAGATTACAGGCATGTCTTGCTACTTCTACTTACACTTAGGTCACACTACACATACATGTACACGTTTATTTATACACACTCATCTGAGTTTTCTTTGATTTTATCTTAATAGTTCTTGGTCTTATTACTTTTCCTTTTATATCCATGGGGAAGTGGAATAAGAATCTTTCCTCCGTAAGCCATGCGTGTTGCAAAAGTCAACTAAAATGCCGGGAACAATGGGCTAGTAACCCCTTTTCCTGTAAAGATTACTAAAAAGAATAATAAGAAGAAAATTGTCAAAGTGGGAAGTCTGAATGTGTGTGGATGTTGTGCAAATGATAAGAAAGAGATGATTGTGGATGTTATGAATGAGAAGAAACTGGATGTCCTGGCTTTAAGTGAAACAAAGCTGAAGGGGATGGGAGAGTTTCAATGGAGGGGAATAAACGGGATTAGGTTAGGGGTTTCAAATAGTTAGAGCTAAAGAAGGAGTAGCAATAATGTTGAAGGATAAGTTATGGCAGGAAAAGAGGGACTACAAATGTATAAATTCAAGGATTATGTGGAGTAAAATAAAGATTGGATGTGAAAAGTGGGTTATAGTAAGCGTGTATGCACCTGGAGAAGAGAGAAGTGTAGAGGAGAGAGAGAGATTCTGGGAAATGTTGAGTGAATGCTTGGGGAGTTTTGAATCAAGTGTGAGAGTAATGGTGGTTGGGGATTTCAATGCTAAAGTGGGTAAAAATGTTATGGTGGGAGTAGTAGGTAAATTTGGGGTGCCAGGGGTAAATGTAAATGAGGAGCCTTTAATTGAGATATGTGTAGAAAGAAATTTGGTAATAAGTAATACATATTTTATGAAAAAGAGGATAAATAAATATACAAGGTATGATGTAGCACGTAATGAAAGTAGTTTGTTAGATTATGTATTGGTGGATAAAAGGTTGATGGGTAGGCTCCAGGATGTACATGTTTATAGAGGGGCAACTGATATATCGGATCATTATTTAGTTGTAGCTACAGTTAGAGTAAGAGGTACATGGGAAAAGAGGAAGGTGGCAACAACAAGTAAGAGGGAGGTGAAAGTGTATAAACTAAGGGAGGAGGAAGTTTGGGCGAGATGTAAGCGACTATTGGCAGAAAGGTGGGCTAGTGCAAAGATGAGTAGTGGGGGGGGTTGAAGAGGGTTGGAACAGTTTTAAAAATGCAGTATTAGAATGTGGGGCAGAAGTTAGTGGTTATAGGAGGGCGGGGGCAGGAGGAAAGAGGAGTGATTGGTGGAATGATGAAGTAAAGGGTGTGATAAAAGAGAAAAAGGTAGCTTACGAGAGGTTTTTACAAAGCAGAAGTGTTATAAGAAGAGCAGAGTATATGGAGAGTAAAAGAAAGGTGAAGAGAGTGGTGAGAGAGTGCAAAAGGAGAGCAGATGAAAGAGTGGGAGAGGCACTGTCAAGAAATTTTAATGAAAATAAGAAAAAATTTTGGAGTGAGTTAAACAAGTTAAGAAAGCCTAGGGAAAGTATGGATTTGTCAGTTAAAAACAGAGTAGGGGAGTTAGTAGATGGGGAGAGGGAGGTATTAGGTAGATGGCGAGAATATTTTGAGGAACTTTTAAATGTTGAGGAAGAAAGGGAGGCGGTAATTTCATGCACTGGCCAGGGAGGTATACCATCTTTTAGGAGTGAAGAAGAGCAGAATGTAAGTGTGGTGGAGGTACGTGAGGCATTACGTAGAATGAAAGGGGGTAAAGCAGCTGGAACTGATGCGATCATGACAGAAATGTTAAAAGCAGGGGGGGATATAGTGTTGGAGTGGTTGGTACTTTTGTTTAATAAATGTATGAAAGAGGGGAAGGTACCTAGGGATTGGCAGAGAGCATGTATAGTCCCTTTATATAAAGGGAAAGGGGACAAAAGAGATTGTAAAAATTATAGAGGAATAAGTTTACTGAGTATACCAGGAAAAGTATACGGTAGGGTTATAATTGAAAGAATTAGAGGTAAGACAGAATGTAGGATTGCGGATGAGCAGGGAGGCTTCAGAGTGGGTAGGGGATGTGTAGATCAAGTGTTTACATTGAAGCATATATGTGAACAGTATTTAGACAAAGGTAGGGAAGTTTTTATTGCATTTATGGATTTAGAAAAGGCATATGATAGAGTGGATAGAGGAGCAATGTGGCAGATGTTGCAAGTATATGGAATAGGTGGTAAGTTACTAAATGCTGTAAAGAGCTTTTATGAGGATAGTGAGGGATAGTGAGGGAAATTTTTTCCCAGTAAAAGTAGGCCTTAGACAAGGATGTGTGATGTCACCGTGGTTGTTTAATATATTTATAGATGGGGTTGTAAGAGAAGTAAATGCGAGGGTCTTGGCAAGAGGCGTGGAGTTAAAAGATAAAGAATCACACACAGGGTGGGAGTTGTCACAGCTGCTCTTTGCTGATGACACTGTGCTCTTGGGAGATTCTGAAGAGAAGCTGCAGAGATTGGTGGATGAATTTGGTAGGGTGTGCAAAAGAAGAAAATTAAAGGTGAATACAGGAAAGAGTAAGGTTATGAGGATAACAAAAAGATTAGGTGATGAAAGATTGAATATCAGATTGGAGGGAGAGAGTATGGAGGAGGTGAACGTATTCAGATATTTGGGAGTGGACGTGTCAGCGGATGGGTCTATGAAAGATGAGGTGAATCATAGAATTGATGAGGGAAAAAGAGTGAGTGGTGCACTTAGGAGTCTGTGGAGACAGAGAACTTTGTCCTTGGAGGCAAAGAGGGGAATGTATGAGAGTATAGTTTTACCAACGCTCTTATATGGGTGTGAAGCATGGGTGATGAATGTTGCAGCGAGGAGAAGGCTGGAGGCAGTGGAGATGTCATGTCTGAGGGCAATGTGTGGTGTGAATATAATGCAGAGAATTCGTAGTTTGGAAGTTAGGAGGAGGTGCGGGATTACCAAAACTGTTGTCCAGAGGGCTGAGGAAGGGTTGTTGAGGTGGTTCGGACATGTAGAGAGAATGGAGCGAAACAGAATAACTTCAAGAGTGTATCAGTCTGTAGTGGAAGGAAGGCGGGGTAGGGGTCGGCCTAGGAAGGGTTGGAGGGAGGGGGTAAAGGAGGTTTTGTGTGCGAGGGGCTTGGACTTCCAGCAGGCATGCGTGAGGGTGTTTGATAGGAGTGAATGGAGACAAATGGTTTTTAATACTTGACGTGCTGTTGGAGTGTGAGCAAAGTAACATTTATGAAGGGATTCAGGGAAACCGGCAGGCCGGACTTGAGTCCTGGAGATGGGAAGTACAGTGCCTGCACTCTGAAGGAGGGGTGTTAATGTTGCAGTTTAAAAACTGTAGTGTAAAGCACCCTTCTGGCAAGACAGTGATGGAGTGAATGATGGTGAAAGTTTTTCTTTTTCGGGCCACCCTGCCTTGGTGGGAATCGGCCAGTGTGATAATAAATAAAATAGTGAGGCTCATGTTAGGGTATGTAGAAGAGAGGGAGAATACTTCCCGGTAAAAGTAGGTCTTAGACAGGGATGTGTAATGTCACCATGGTTGTTTAATATATTTATAGATGGGGTTGTAAAAGAAGTAAATGCTAGGGTGTTTGGGAGAGGGGTGGGATTAAATTATGGGGAATCAAATTCAAAATGGGAACTGACACAGTTACTTTTTGCTGATGATACTGTGCTTATGGGAGAGTCTAAAGAAAAATTGCAAAGGTTAGTGGATGAGTTTGAGAATGTGTGTAAAGGTAGAAAGTTGAAAGTGAACATAGAAAAGAGTAAGGTGATGAGGGTATCAAATGATTTAGATAAAGAAAAATTGGATATCAAATTGGGGAGGAGGAGTATGGAAGAAGTGAATGTTTTCAGATACTTGGGAGTTGATGTTTTGGCGGATGGATTTATGAAGGATGAGGTTAATCATAGAATTGATGAGGGAAAAAAGGTGAGTGGTGCGTTGAGGTATATGTGGAGTCAAAAAACGTTATCTATGGAGGCAAAGAAGGGAATGTATGAAAGTATAGTAGTACCAACACTCTTATATGGATGTGAAGCTTGGGTGGTAAATGCAGCAGCGAGGAGACGGTTGGAGGCAGTGGAGATGTCCTGTCTAAGGGCAATGTGTGGTGTAAATATTATGCAGAAAATTCGGAGTGTGGAAATTAGGAGGTGTGGAGTTAATAAAAGCATTAGTCAGAGGGCAGAAGAGGGGTTGTTGAGGTGGTTTGGTCATTTAGAGAGAATGGATCAAAGTAGAATGACATGGAAAGCATATAAATCTATAGGGGAAGGAAGGAGGGGTAGGGGTCGTCCTCGAAAGGGTTGGAAAGAGGGGGTAAAGGAGGTTTTGTGGGCAAGGGGCTTGGACTTCCAGCAAGCGTGCATGAGCGTGTTAGATAGGAGTGAATGGAGACGAATGATACTTGGGACCTGACGATCTGTTGGAGTGTGAGCAGGGTAATATTTAGTGAAGGGATTCAGGGAAACCGGTTATTTTTATATAGTCGGACTTGAGTCCTGGAAATGGGAAGTACAATGCCTGCACTTTAAAGGAGGGGTTTGGGATATTGGCAGTTTGGAGGGATATGTTGTGTATCTTTATACGTATATGCTTCTAAACTGTTGTATTCTGAGCACCTCTGCAAAAGCAGTGATAATGTGTGAGTGTGGTGAAAGTGTTGAATGATGATGAAAGTATTTTCTTTTTGGGGATTTTCTTTCTTTTTTGGGTCACCCTGCCTCGGTGGGAGACGGCCGACTTGTTGAAAAAAAAAAAAAACATGTATGTGTAGTGTGACCTAAGTGTAAGTAGAAGTAGCAAGACGCACCTGAAATCTTGCATGTTCACGAGACAGAAAAAAGGACACCAGCAATCCTACCATCATGTAAAGCAATTACAGGCTTTCGTTTTACACTCACTTGGCAGGATGGTAGTACCTCCCTGGGGCAGATACTGTCTACCAACCTACTACCTAGGACATTAAGCAGTTACTCTGTGTAAATAGATAAGTGTCAAAGATGTTAATTGTGAATATGTGCTTTTCATTACAGGTGCGTGCTTTCCCAGATCTTCGCATAATTCTCATGTCTGCAACCATCGATATTTCACTTTTCTCAGAATATTTTGCTAACCCATGTCTGATTGAGGTACCAGGACGAGCCTACCCTGTACAGGAATATTACTTGGAGGATTGTATTGAGCTTACAAAGTTTATACCCCCTCCTGATACTAGAAAACGTAATAAAAAGGTTAGTGTTAATTCTAGATTAAAAAGTAGTTAGGCTATAGTACTTTGGACTATATAGTCATAGAATAATACTAATACAAAGGGAAATGGAAACTTATATTAACTGTTATTATTCTAGGAGAAGGATGAAGAGCTTCCAGGGGATGAGCCAGAAGAGAACCTGAATATTGTCAGCTCAAGTCATTATTCAGATGCCACTAGAAAATCTTTGTCCATGATGAACGAGAAGGATTTGAGCTTTGAACTGGTAGAAGCTTTACTGAAATACATAGACACACTTACTACCCCTGGGGCTGTACTGATATTCCTTCCTGGCTGGAACCTCATCTTCAGTCTCATGAGACACCTGAAGCAACACCCAGTTTTTGGTAGGGTTTTATTACTACCGTATGTTATCTTGTTTTCATTTTTGGACACTAACATTTTGAAAAGTTGATGCTTAAAATCTGACAAGATTATTACATGCTGTAATGCTTTTGAGTTTGTAGGAGATGAGTTTTCCTATTTAGTTATTTAACCCTTTGAGTGGCCATCATGTAGGTCTGTGTTATTGTTGCTGGGGTCCCTCATGTAGATCTATGTTTTGAGCAGAGCTCCTTCAGATAAGCTGTGAGCAGTAAATTTGGCCTAGATTGGAGAGAATGGGTGTGTGGGGTGAGTGTGCACAGTATAAAAATAATTCTGCCCCACGTGGTGCATGATGGGAAGAATAAAACTGATCTTGTGTTTGGTTTAAAATGGCGACTTTGAGGCATTTTCTATCATGGTTTTATGGTTTTATTGACTGTTTCTTGGTATCATTTGATAAAATAGAATATACACTACTGCAGTATTCCTTCTTTATGTTCTTATGAAACTGATTTCAGAACTGAAAGTACGTAGTTTGAAAATGGGCTCAAAGTAGCAGAAATATTAAATTTTTTCTGATTTTCTGAGGTGGTTGTGTCATAACACTTTCTCAAGTTATTCATATTTTTTATTGTTTTTAATGGCTTTCTTATTTTTGTTTGTTTGGTATAGTAAATACTGATATTCTTTTTCTAATTGGGTCAGTTCTCCAAATCCTACAAAAGTTTTTTTTTTTTTTTCATTTCTGCTGTGTAGCAGAAAGGCAGTATATAGTGAGTGAAGAAAAGTATAGTGGTATTGGTACTGTAGTGGGGATGAATGGCTAATTGGTAGGGGCAGTCTTAGTTGGTGATAAGGGGAGTTTAAAGTAGTTTGGGATGCTTCATATCTTGTAATGGGCTTGTTCATTTTCCTTCAGTGTCATTCTCCTCAAATATTTCTTAAGTTTGTCATTTCTCAAGTTTTTTCCTTACAAGATATGCAGTTGCTTAGATGAGAAGGATGACTTAAGAAAAACTGGTTACATAAATCTACCTAGCCTTCAGGTCTTTGTCCTTTATTTTTTTTATGTCCAGTTTAGCTAATACTTCTGGAATGAATATTTTGCTGTGTACATACTAATAAAAGTTTTTATTCATACAGGGGGACATCAGTACTCTGTGTTACCTCTGCACTCACAACTTCCACGAGAAGATCAACGCAGAGTGTTTGACTCTGTTCCAGATGGTGTTAGGAAGGTAATACAGTTTTAGTAACTTGCTTTGTGAGGCCTGTGTGACATTTAATACTCTTTTGTCTTGCTCATGATGCCTCCTCTGCACATGCATGGTATACCTGCTGGGAAGACACTTTGTCTGCCCAGACCAGAAGCCTGCCAGTTTAAATATGGCACTAGTCAGAGAGTGACATAGTGGCTGCTTGCTCCCTTGTGTACACTACCACTTGTATAATAAACAGGGACTTACACATGTGATTCATTAACACTGATCATCTTGGTGAACCCATGATATATGATAATATCAAAGGGCATGATAACTTTACATGTATATAAGGTTTATCATCCAGGTATTTAACATTTTTTACGATTTACATCTTAGATGACTAATGATATCTGATAATTCTACAGATTATCCTGGCAACAAACATTGCTGAGTCTTCCATCACTATCAATGATGTTGTGTTTGTGATTGACTCTTGCAAAGCAAAAATGAAACTCTTCACATCACATAATAACATGACCAACTATGCAACGGTGTGGGCTTCACGAACCAACTTGGAACAACGTAAAGGTCGAGCTGGAAGAGTCAGGGCTGGCATTTGTTTTCATCTCTGCACTAAGGTATTGTATTACTATTTAATACATTACTAATTTATGCTATAAAATTAAAGGCAAGTTATTTAGATATTTTGCATGTCACTTTTTTTTCGTAGAAAAAAATGCTCAGTCAGTACCAACAGGTGCTGGTAATTTTCTTGAAAGGAAATGTATTGAAAAGCCTTGAGCCCTGCTAATTGTGTTTGAAGGGCTGTTAACTGTATGATGAAATTAATTTATATTTTTTTGTAAATGTCGTCATACCTTCACTGTGTTGCCTGTAATTCCTTCTGTCAGCCTTTTTCTTCTAGGTTATTTTTATTATCACAACCTAAGTCTAGTACAGTAATTTAATTAAGGGTGACTTTTGTCGTGCTTTGGAATTATAATGAGGTGGTGCTTCATTTCCATAAGCTGTCTGGTTTACAGAATTCAGTCCTCTTATAGAATTTTTTTCTTTCAGGCTAGATATGATAAACTAGATGAACACATGACGCCAGAGATGTTCCGCACACCCTTACATGAAGTGTCCCTCTCAATCAAGCTTTTGCGTCTAGGATCCATTGGAGAATTTCTGTCCAAAGCTATTCAAGCTCCACCCATTGATGCTGTTATTGAGGCAGAAGTCACACTAAGAGGTAGAGTTGATTTTTTTAGCAGTCTGTCAAAGAATAGGGAACAATGCTTCTCCATTTTTTAGCAGTTTGTCAAAGAATAGGGAACAATGCTTCTCCATTTTTTAGCAGTCTCTCAAACAATAGGGAACAATGCTTCTCCATTACTTTGCTTGCCACTGACTTGAAACATAACAGGAAAAACGTATAACATAAATTATTGCAGCAAATGTTTAGGAATTATTGTTATTACTATTTATGTCAACGGATTACAGTACAAAACTACTTTCAGAGATGAAGTGTTTGGACAGCAATGATGAACTAACCCCTCTTGGACGTATCCTGGCAAGACTACCAATAGAGCCTCGCCTGGGAAAGATGGTGATCCTGGGTTGTATTTTCTTTTGTGGTGATGCCATGTGTACCATTGCTGCACACAACTCTACTTCTCCTGAAATTTTTATCATCCGTAAGTGTGATTAGCTTGGTGGTGGTGACTTGTAGTTTCTGGGCTACAAACAGCAATAGTTTGACTGATTAAGCAGTTACCCTGCCTATCGAGCTGCTATTTACTCCATACTAGTACCCTGCCTGTCATGCTGCTATTAACTCTATACTAGTACCCTGCATATTCTGCTGTTTACTCCATACTAGTATCCTGCCTATCATTCTGCTGTTTACTCCATACTAGTATCCTTCCTGTCATGCTGCTGTTTACTCCATACTAGTATCCTGCCTGTCATGCTGCTGTTTAGTCCATTCTAGTACCCTGCATATCATTCTGCTGTTTACTCCATACTAGTACCCTGCCTGTCATGCTGCTGTTTACTCCATACCAGTATCCTGCCTGTCATGCTGCTGTTTACTCCATACTAGTATCCTGCCTGTCATGCTGCTGTTTACTCCATACTAGTATCCTACCTGTCATGTTGCTGTTTACTCCATATTAGTATCCTGCCTGTCATACTACTATTTTTATTATAATCGTACCATCCATCATTTCCACATGAAGACATTTCCATACTTTACCTTATATTTCATATTGGCTTGTCTAAGTAAGACACATAGGCAACATTTAGGCATCTTAATTCCGAAACCGTCCTGCCAAGTGAGTGTAAAACAGAAGCCTGTAATTGTTTTACATGATGGTAGGATTGTTGGTGTCTTTTTTCTGTCTCATAAACATGCAAGATTTCAGGTACATCTTGCTACTTCTGCATACACTTAGGTCACACTACACATACATGTACAAGCATGTATATACACACCCCTCTGGGTTTTCTTCTATTTTCTTTCTAGTTCTTGTTTATTTCCTCTTATCTCCATGGTGAAGTGGAACAGAATTCTTCCTCCGTAAGCCATGCGTGTTGTAAGAGGCAACTAAAATGCCGGGAGCAAGGGCCTTGTAACCCCTTCTCCTGTACAAATTACTAAATTTAAAAAGAGAAACTTTCATTTTTCTTTTTGGGCCACCCTGCCTTGGTGGGATATGGCCGGTTTGTTGGGAAAAAAAAAATCCAAAACGTTTTGCCTACGCAGCAGGCTTCTTCAGTTGAGTACAGAAAGTAGGCAGGAGCAGTAGAGATGTGAAGATGATGTAATCAGTCCATCACCCTTCATTGAAGATGGACTGACAACTTCAAATCTACATCTTCAAGGGTGTAAAGTAAAAGGACACAAGTGCAACTAATGTGACATTTTATTGTGGCAATGTTTCGCTCTCCAGGAGCTTTATTAAGCCATTACAAACAATACATGGACACAGAGGGTATATAAAGGCTCAGAGTGAGGTGCAATACTAGTGAGGTACCATTTCGATGTTCACTAGTGGTAGTAGTAGTAGTGACAAAAGTAATACAATATGGTAGAGCAATTAATTCGTACATGAGTAAAAGGATATAAAAGCTATTACTTGGGTAACATAAAAATAGGTTGGACAAATATAGACTGGAAAGAGGCAGCTTGTTTCAGTGTTCACTTTCTGTAATGTGCTTTGTGTAGTATAACAGGAGGGACTATGTGATGGCAGGGTTTACTGTTTTCAGGAGGATTCTTGCTAAGACTTCGGAGATGGTGAAGCTGCCGTTGTTTTGTTTAATTGTATTCGAAACAGCGATCAGTGCTGATTCGAGGCACTTGCGTCTGCGGAAATTAGTTTCTTTGATCACTAATTGGGCGTCTCTGAATTTCATGAGATGATTGGTGGAATTTCGGTGTTGTACACAGGCGTTGTTCAAGTTATCGTTCCTACATGCATAAATGTGTTCATTGAGGCGGGTGTTGAGGTTTCTTGCTGTTTCACCTACGTAAATCTTGTCACAGCCTCCACAGGGTATAGTGTAAACTCCTGCATTGACTGGTTCGTGGTGCTTGGATTTTGTCCTGGTTAGATCCTTTATTGAAGTGCTAGAAGCGATGGCGACTCTGGTGTTAGCTTGTGAAAGTACAGTGGACCCCCGGTTAACGATATTTTTTCACTCCAGAAGTATGTTCAGGTGCCAGTACTGATCGAATTTGTTCCCATAAGAAATATTGTGAAGTAGATTAGTCCATTTCAGACCCCCAAACATACACGTACAAACGCACTTACATAAATACACTTACATAATTGGTCGCATTCGGAGGTAATCGTTATGCGGGGGTCCACTGTACTTTTGAGACGTTCAGTGCAACCTGGCTGTTGGGAAGAATTATAACTTTGTTGGGAGTGGTGTGGATGCGTGGAGAATTAATGATCTGAAGAGCTCTTTTCTTTCCGTCTTTGATGAAAAAAGAAGGAAAATGTAACTTAGTGAATGTTTGGTGAATGTATGTACATTCCTCGTCAAGAAACTCAGGACTACAAATTCGGTATGCTCTTAGGAAAAAAACAATAAAAATGATCTCACACACTTCTATTCCAGTCAGGATACCAAGACCAAAAGAGGCATCATCATCGGGTTTTTCCTAAGAGCATACCGAATTTGTAGTCCTGAGTTTCTTGACGAGGAATGTACGTACATTCACCAAACATTCACTAAGTTACATTTTCCTTCTTTTTTCATCAAAGACTTCAAGAAAAGAGCTCTTCAGATCATTAATTCTCCACGCATCAACACCACTCCCAACAAAGTTATAATTCTTCCCAACAGCCAGGTTGCACTGAACGTCTCAAAAGTACGTTCACAAGCTAACACCAGAGTCGCCATTGCTTCTAGCACTTCAATAAAGGATCTAACCAGGACAAAATCCAAGCACCACGAACCAGTCAATGCAGGAGTTTACACTATACCCTGTGGAGGCTGTGACAAGATTTACGTAGGTGAAACAACAAGAAACCTCGACACCCGTCTCAATGAACACATTTACGCATGTAGGAACGATAACTTTGAACAACGCCTGTGTACAACACCGAAATTCCACCAATCATCTCATGAAATTCAGAGATGCCCAATTAGTGATCAAAGAAACTAATTTCCGCAGACGCAAGCGCCTCGAATCAGCACTGATCGCTGTTTCGAATACAATCAAACAAAACAACAGCAGCTTCACCATCTCCGAAGTCTTAGCAAGAATCCTCCTGAAAACAGTAAACCCTGCCATCGCCATCACATAGTCTCTCCTGTTATACTACACAAAGCACATTACAGAAAGTGAACACTGAAACAAGCTGCCTCTTTCCAGTCTATATTTGTCCAACCTATTTTTATGTTACCCAAGTAATAGTTTTGATATCCTTTTACTCATGTACGAATTAATCGCTCTACCATATTGTATTACTTTTGTCACTACTACTACTACCACTAGTGAACATCGAAATGGTACCTCACTAGTATTGCACCTCACTCTTGAGCCTTTATATACCCTCTGTGTCCATGTATTGTTTGTAATGGCTTGATAAAGCTCCTGGAGAGCGAAACGTTGCCACAATAAAATGTCACATTAGTTGCACTTGTCCTTTTACTTTACATATTGTCGGTAATTCTACCAACTTTATTACATCTTCAAGGGTGATGGACTGATTACATCGTCTTCACATCTCTACTTCTCTTGCCTACTTTCTGTACTCGACTGAAGAAGCCCACTGTGTAGGTGAAACGTTTCAGAATAAAGATGCCTAAATGTTACCTATGTGTCTTACTTACCATATTGGCTTTCTCATCTTTTCTCTTCACCTATATTTTGGTGTATTCTGTGAAATGAATAGTTAGTGGTGAAAGTGTTGAATGATAATGAAAGTTTTTTCTTCCTTTTTGGGTTTTTATTTCTTTTGGGTCATCCTGCTTTGGTGGGAAGTTAAAAAAAAAAATGATAATAAATTTTGAAATTAATGAAACTGAATAACTGTTAAATGTTTGTTTCGGTGCAGCTCCAGAATACCGTCGACTTAGTCCATTTCAACGTGCTTTTGCTGGCAACCGCTACAGTGACCACATAGCAGCATTAAGTGCATTTAATTCATGGGAGGAAGCCAGAGCTGGTGGAGAAAATGCTGAGATTAGGTTCTGTGACTACAAAGGACTTTCTATGCCTACATTAAGGGTTACTTGGGAAGCAAAGGTCAGTTATTCAGTGATTTGTAATTTTTTAATCTATTTGTGTATTTGCTTTGTTCTTTTTAGGAACTCAGTGTTTTGATAGAGGCAATATGTAGAAACTTGCCCAGATGTTTGTTTGCACTAGCAAATGAGAGGTGAGGATAAGAGAGTACATAAGAGGAAACAAATGAAAACGGAGTGGGAAAATATGTAGTATTTTGAAAGGGTGAGGTGCAAAATAGAGTAGACTATCATAGCAGTACTGCACTCTATTAATTTAATTCTTATTCGTAGACTAGTACCAGAGAATTTGTATTGCATTATTCTGTTTTGTTTTTCATCTTCATAAACTAGTACCACTAGCTAAAAATTTTATTTTTTTATTTCATGAAATATCTTATAACTTTTTTTATTTTTTGAACCAAGAGCCTAGTAAATATGAATAACATAATTTAACTTGTGTAGATTGTGTTTTACAATACCCAAGTCTTTTTTATGTAAATGGCATATTGTTTCTATACCTTAAAATGTGTAGTCTTTACAGGGTTTCACAATGTGCAATAGTATTTTTGGTAAATGTTTGCATTTTTACCAGTGTTTATGTAGCGAATCTAATAATTTGGAGGATTTCATTATAAACAAAATCTATATCCAAGTGTAGTGCCCTAGCAGAGTGAACTATAATAGTCTGAGACTGTTAGGATCTGTTAAGCTTGGGCCAGTAGGCCTTATGTTCTTGTGCAAATAAAAAAAGTTTCCACACAGAATCAGCTGAAGGAGTTGCTTGTCAATACTGCTGGATTTCCTGAAGAGTGTCTTCTGCCTCAAACATTCAATTTTTATGGTCCAGATCCTAAGCTAGACTTGGTAGTGGGCCTTCTAACTTTGGGACACTATCCAAATGTCTGTGCTCACAAAGAAAAGCGTAAGGTATGCATTCTTCTAATTTTAATTTTTTTTTATTATACAGTAGTATTTTCTTACTAGTCATCAATGCATTTAAAAAAATATAAGATCTCATGAAATATTTTGATTCATTCACACGTCTCCTGTCTGGTAACCTCTATATACAAGAGAATCTGATTGTGAACTAAATAATTAGCAATTTCTTACTTATACTCACCTTCATGCGCTGAATGAAGAGATTTTCTCATTTCTGTCTTGTTTGCTTTTTGCATGCTTAGAGAAAACATGACAAGTAGATTGTAAACATGTTGATAGCAAATGCTGTTTACTGGTATGGTTTCTAACATGTGAAGGCAAGTAATACAATTATATAGTAAAAATGGTTAATGTCATCTGCTCTGTGGTTTGCAGAATATGAAAGTCTGGTAATGCATGACTGTATATCATTTTTTTTTTTGTATCATTTAAAGTACTGTAGTACATAAATATAATGACAGGCTATTAAAAAAGTGAGATTTCATTACTCAAATGCTGATAGTGGACCCGGTTTGAGAGCCTAGGACATTAATATCTAGTGTATGCAAATCTTGCAGGTTTATGCAAATCTTGCAGGTTTATGCAAATATTCATGTACAGTACTTTGTCTTTCTAAATCTTACTTAAAATAAGCGTGTCATTGATGAACAATCAAGGGACTGAATGTGCTGTAATAAACAGTAGTATACTTTTAAATTTGCATTCTTTACGGTACTTTTTTCTTCATTCGGTCCTGATATGTTGTTATTTGCATGTGGTAATTTGATTTGCCCGGAGATAGTTTTGGGTTTCAATGTTTCCATGGCCTAGTCTCAGACCAGCCTTCTGATGCATGTCTTAATCACCCAGACTGTTGATGCTGATGATATTCTCTTGAATTGGCAGGTGTTGACAACAGAATCCAAGGCTGCTCTCATCCACAAGTCATCTGTCAACTGTAGTAATCAAGAATTAATATTCCCCTCACCTTACTTCGTGTTTGGAGAAAAGGTTTGTAAAAATGTAAAACTTAGTTTACAAAGTAGTACCTGGGTACATTGACATGTCTTATTTATGAATTTTATATTTTGGTGTCCCCCCAAAAAATACAGTAGAAAACCTTAAATGGCACCATCTTAGTTTGTATTTTCAGTATTCTGTGATTTAAATTTAGTTTTTCATTTCCAATAGAAGCATGCCCATTTCCGATAAGGCACTTGAGAGCCCAATTCATTTATGTTAAGAAGTGCCATGGTAGGCAGGCAGGAGACCCATCACAATTCAGTAGTTTTAGCAGTGAAGGGAAAGGTGTGAGGGAGGGTGAATGAATGTAAACAAACAGCCTCCCACCTGTGTCACTTTATATCATCACTCAGTTTTTCCTTCTTTCATCACCCCATCTCTTCTCTGGATATTTATCATGGCGTCCAAATGAAGTGTAGATAACACTGGTGAAGTAAGGAAGAAAATTAAGTATGAAACTGCTTGTTTCAAAAAATTAGCCATGATTGAGATGCTGAAGGGTGGTGTATGCATCATGAAGACGGCACGAGCGTTTTATGTTGGAGAATCAACTATTTGTTCAAAACAGTGAGATGAAGATAAAGGCTTATGGATTGAGTAATCCTCATTGCAACATAAAAAGAATGAGGCCATTACAGCTAAACAAGATAGAAAGTTTGCTAAATTTGTGGATTGAAAAGCAAACAAAGAAAGGAGTCACACTTGATGGCTTTATTAGGAAAATACCTTATCATACTATAATTTATTGTGCATCAAGTAAAACTTCTTTAGCTCTTGTTCTGTCACAATGGAACATTGTTCTAGCCCATTGATAAATTCACCTGACAACTTGATTAACTTGTCAATACCCACAGCTTTTGACGGTTTAATATAACTATTAACCCTAGCCATAGCTAAGGTTAGATATTAGCAAATTGTGTTGAGAATTGCACAAAATCAACACCTGCATTGTAAACAATATAAGTGAGTGTGCTTCACACAATGCCATCTGTGGTTGCCACCATAATTTTATTCAGGCTAAAAGTGGTGCCAGACAATCTGTTGCCAGAAAATTGGTGTTGTGCATGTATATATAATATTGCTTACATATACGTATGTATGATCAGTATAGGTTTATTTTTTTATTTTTTATCCATCTACTATTGTTTAAATCAAAGGTGGTAGTTGTCTTCTGATTTCCATATTAATTTATATTTTTTTCTTTTACAACACACCAGCCATATCTCACTTAGGCATGGTGACCTACAAAGAAAAATGAAAGTTTTTGGTTTTAGGTCTCCTTAAAAAGAAAAACTTTTCTTTTTCTTTTTAGTAATTTATAGTAATTGAAATATATTTGTATACTGTATAGGGCAAGGAGGAATAACATCTTGTAGGAGTGAGGAAGAGCCAGTTGTGAGTGTGGGGGAAGTTTGTGAGGCAGTAGGTAAAATGAAAGGGGGGTAAGGCAGCCGGAATTGATGGGATAAAGATAGAAATGTTAAAAGCAGGTGGGGATATAGTTTTGGAGTGGTTGGTGCAATTATTTAATAAATGTATGGAAGAGGGTAAGGTACCTAGGGATTGGCAGAGAGCATGCATAGTTACTTTGTATAAAGGCAAAGGGGATAAAAGAGAGTGCAAAAATTATAGGGGGATAAGTCTGTTGAGTATACCTGGTAAAGTGTATGGTAGAGTTATTATTGAAAGAATTAAGAGTAAGACGGAGAATAGGATAGCAGATGAACAAGGAGGCTTTAGGAAAGGTAGGGGGTGTGTGGATCAGGTGTTTACAGTGAAACATATAAGTGAACAGTATTTAGATAAGGCTAAAGAGGTCTTTGTGGCATTTATGGATTTGGAAAAGGCGTATGACAGGGTGGATAGGGGGGCAATGTGGCAGATGTTGCAGGTGTATGGTGTAGGAGGTAGGTTACTGAAAGCAGTGAAGAGTTTTTATGAGGATAGTGAGGCTCAAGTTAGAGTATGTAGGAAAGAGGGAAATTATTTCCCAGTAAAAGTAGGCCTTAGACAAGGATGTGTGATGTCACCGTGGTTGTTTAATATATTTATAGATGGGGTTGTAAGAGAAGTAAATGCGAGGGTCTTGGCAAGAGGCGTGGAGTTAACTCTTTGAGGGTCGACAGGCCCTCTCAGAAACTCGTTCTCAGGGTCGGCCAAATTTAAAAAAAAAAAAAAATTCTTATGAAAAGATAGAGAATCTTTTCCCGATCATAATGACACCAAAATTATGAGATTTGATGGAAAACTTACGGAATTATGCTCTTGCGAAGTTAGCGGTCTCGGCGATGTTTACGCATCGGCAATTTTGCCCAATTTGAGCCCCATTTTCGGCCAATTCCTCTGTACTAGTCGACAATAAACATGAATATTTCGCTAGAACTACATTTTTTCTATTGAATGAGGGCAAGAAACCACCCATTTACCATTTTCAATTATCCAATACAGTGGTCAGAATTTAGCAATTTTGCCAATTTCACACAAATTTCAAAAAATGCCAATTTCCGAATAGGGTCCAGAACAAACAAGAAATACATTCCTGGCACTAAAATGACATTTCTTCTGTTCATTAGTCACGTCTCAAGGCCCCTCTTACATTCTTTTGCTTTCCACTTTGAATTTTTATTCTCGCGAAAAATAGAAGATTTACTGTTATGCAGACTACTGCATTAGTGTAAAAAATGGTATAACTCATATTGGCGCACTTGCAAAAGAATGTTAGACTCACCAGTTGACGTGTATTGGACGCTTGGCATGATTTGTTTACTTTTGAACTTTGGTAAAAATCGAACATTTCTGCTACTTTGAGCTCAATTTCAAGGTACTTTTCATTGTAAAACAAGTGAAAATCATCTCAATTTCTGTGATATGCATTCCATTCTATCAAATGACACCAAGAAAACTAGAATACAACAATAAATACCATACGAAAATACAGTGCAAAGTCGCTGTTTTATGCCAAAAAAACGGTGAAAGTTTTTTTTCTCATTATGCACTGTGTGCTGCAGGATTTTTTTATACTGTGCACACTGACCACCTAGACCCATTCTTTCATATGGAGGCCTACCAGCCTTTTCCCGCGAGATTTGACGGCGCTAGAATTTATGCGTACTAGTACGTCAAAAACCCCTGCGCGTAAGACGTACTAGTACGTCTGAAACCCTCAAAGGGTTAAAAGATAAAGAATCACACATAAAGTGGGAGTTGTCACAGTTGCTCTTTGCTGATGACACTGTGCTCTTGGGAGATTCTGAAGAGAAGTTGCAGAAATTGGTGGATGAATTTGGTAGGGTGTGCAAAAGAAGAAAATTAAAGGTGACTACAGGAAAGAGTAAGGTTATGAGGATAACAAAAAGATTAGGTGATGAAAGATTGGATATCAGATTGGAGGGAGAGAGTATGGAGGAGGTGAATGTATTCAGATATTTGGGAGTGGACGTGTCAGCGGATGGGTCTATGAAAGATGAGGTGAATCATAGAATTGATGAGGGGAAAAGGGTGAGTGGTGCATTTAGGAGTCTGTGGAGACAAAGAACTTTGTCCTTGGAGGCAAAGAGGGGAATGTATGAGAGTATAGTTTTACCAACTCTCTTATATGGGTGTGAAGCATGGGTGATGAATGTTGCAGCGAGGAGAAGGCTGGAGGCAGTGGAGATGTCATGTCTGAGGGCAATGTGTGGTGTGAATATAATGCAGAGAATTCGTAGTTTGGAAGTTAGGAGGAGGTGCGGGATTACCAAAACTGTTGTCCAGAGGGCTGAGGAAGGGTTGTTGAGGTGGTTCGGACATGTAGAGAGAATGGAGCGAAACAGAATGACTTCAAGAGTGTATCAGTCTGTAGTGGAAGGAAGGCGGGGCAGGGGTCGGCCTAGGAAAGGTTGGAGGGAGGGGGTAAAGGAGGTTTTGTGTGCGAGGAGCTTGGACTTCCAGCAGGCATGCGTGAGCGTGTTTGATAGGAGTGAATGGAGACAAATGGTTTTTAATACTTGACGTGCTGTTGGAGTGTGAGCAAAGTAACATTTATGAAGGGGTTCAGGGAAACCGGCAGGCCGGACTTGAGTCCTGGAGATGGGAAGTACAGTGCCTGCACTCTGAAGGAGGGGTGTTAATGTTGCAGTTTAAAAACTGTAGTGTAAAGCAGCCTTCTGGCAAGACAGTGATGGAGTGAATGATGGTGAAAGTTTTTTTTTTTCGGGCCACCCTGCCTTTGTGGGAATCGGCCAGTGTGATAATAAATAATAATAATAATTGCTTAACTTACTTGCTACACTTTATCGCTGAACTTAATTGCTACAATTAGTTTATTTTTTCACTTCACTTTTCACTGATTTTTGGCTTTTTCTCAACGCTTTCCTCACTTTCATCTGCAGGGAGTTTCAATAAAAACCTGTCCAAGGAGGTTTGTTTCATCCTCCCTTTCAGAATGTTTTGGAAGTGAAACATCGTTGAACCAGTCCCGACTGACCACTAAACAATTTTTTCAATGCTTCATCCGTTGAAGTGCCTGGGGTCTCCTGCAGCAAATCAGTGTAAATGCCTCATGCCCTCTCGCAGAGGATACCCTTTGTCATGGTATCTCCTGCGAGCTGTTTCTCTGTCAACCACTTCAACAGCAGCTTCTCCATCTTTTCATGGACAGAGGTCCACAGCTTAGAAATTATTGTAACGACCTTGGCTGTCGCTATAGCCTTCATTGACTACTCCTACTTTAGTATTGTACTTATGGTAGAAGTACTACGCTCGTACTTCCTGGCCAAGTCTACAACCCACACACATTGCTTGTGTTTATCTATGATTTCATGCTTTAATTCCATGGACATCATCCTCTTTTTCTTCTCAGCACTATCCTTTGCACTTACTTTCTCAGGACCATGGTTAAAAAAAAGAAATTTGGCAGAATAACTGCACAGAATACAAGCAAAACACGGTCACTGCTGAGGGATGTTGTGGCATTCGCTGCGCCAACCAGTGGCGTCGTTTTGAAGCTCGCTCATTATTATTATTATTATTATTATTATTATTATTATTATAATGGGGAAGCGCTAAACCAATAGGATTATACAGCGCCTGTGGGGGAGGGGATGGAAGGTATTCAGGATTAATTTAGGGAACTGGAACACAGATCAAATTCCCAAGAGTGCCTCACCAGGGTCGAGGAACCTCCCTTGAGGGGAAAGCTCGCTTGTAACATGGATTTTGACTCGTAACTCAGAGCAAAAAATCAACTGAGCAACGGCTCGTATCTCGAAAAACTCGTATGTTGGGGAACTCATAAGTCGAGGTTCTACTGTATTATGTAAAGCATTTGTGATTTTGGGTATAGCAGCTGGAACTGACAGGATCATGACAGAAATGTTAAAAGCAGGGGGACACATAGTGTTGGAGTTGTTGGTATTTTTGTTTAATAAATGTATGAAAGAGGGGAAGGTACCTAGGGATTGGCAGAGAGCATGTATAGTCCCTTTATATAAAGGGAAGGGGGACAAAAGAGATTGTAAAAATTATAGAGGAATAAGTTTACTGAGTATACCAGGAAAAAGTGTACAGTAGGGTTATAATTGAAATAATTAGAGGTAAGGCAGAATGTAGGATTGCGGATGAGCAAGGAGGTTTCAGAGTGGGTAGGGGATGTGTAGATCAAGTGTTTACATTGAGGCATATATGTGAACAGTATTTAGATAAAGGTAGAGAAGTTTTTATTGCATTTATGGATTTAGAAAAGGGATATGATAGAGTGGATAGGGGAGCAATGTGGCAGATGTTGCAAGTATATGGAATAGGTGGTAAGTTACTAAATGCTGTAAAGAGTTTTTATGAGGATAGTGAGGCTCAGGTTAGGGTGTGTTGAAGAGAGGGAGACTACTTCCCAGTAAAAGTAGGTCTTAGACAGGGATGCGTAATGTCACCATGGTTGTTTAATATATTTATAGATGGGGTTGTAAAAGAAGTAAATGCTAGGGTGTTCGGGAGAGGGGTGGGATTAAATTATGGGGACTCAAATACAAAATGGGAATTGACACAGGTGCTTTTTGCAGATGATGCTGTGCTCATGGGAGATTCTAAAGAAAAATTGCAAAGGTTATTGGATGAGTTTGGGAGTGTGTGTAAAGGTAGAAGGCTGAAAGTGATCATAGAAAAGAGTAAGGTGATTAGGGTATCAAATGATTTAGATAATGAAAAATTGGATATCAAACTGGGGAGGAGGAGTATGGAAGAAGTAATTGTTTTCAGATACTTGGGAGTTGACATGTCAGCAGATGGATTTATGAAGGATGAGGTTAATCATAGAATTGATGAGGGAAAAAAGGTGAGTGGTGCATTGAGGTATATGTGGATACAAAAAAAGTTAATACTTGACATGCTGTTGGAGTGCGAGCAAAGTAACATTTATGAAGGGATTCAGGGAACCCAGCAGGCCGGACTTGAGTCCTGGAGATGGGAAGTAGTACAGTGCCTGCACTCTGAAGGAGGGGTGTTAATGTTGCAGTTTAAAAACTAGTGTAAAGCAGCCTTCTGGCAAGACAGTGATGGAGTGAATGATGGTGAAAGTTTTTCTTTTTCGTGCCACCCTGCCTTGGTGGGAATCGGCCAGTGTGTTAATAATAAAATAATAAAAAAAAAAGTTATGGAGGCAAAGAAGGGAATGTATGAAAGTATAGTAGTACCAACACTCTTATATGGGTGTGAAGCTTGGGTTGTGAATGCAGCAGTGAGGAGGCGGTTGGAGGCAGTGCAGATGTCCTGTCTAAGGGCAATGTGTGGTGTAAATATTATGCAGAAAATTCGGAGTGTGGAAATTAGGAGGTGTGGAGTTAATAAAAGTATTAGTCAGAGGGCTGAAGAGGGATTGTTGAGGTGGTTTGGTCATTTAGAGAGAATGGATCAAAGTAGAATGACATGGAGAGCGTATAAATCTGTAGGGGAAGGAAGGCGGGGTAAGGGTCGTCCTCGAAAAGGTTGGAGGGAAGGGGTAAAGGAGGTTTTGTGGGTGAGGGGCTTGGACTTCCAGCAAGCGTGCGTGAGCGTGTTAGATAGGAGTGAATGGAGATGAATGGTATTTGGAACCTGACGATATGTTGGAGTGTGAACAGGGTAATATTTAGTGAAGGGATTCAGGGAAACCGGTTATTTTTATATAGCCGGACTCGAGTCGTGGAAATGGGAAGTACAGTGCCTGCACTCTAAAGGAGGGGTTTGGGATATTAGCAGTTTGGAGGGATATGTTTGTGTATCTTTATAGGTATATGCTTCTAAGCTGTTGTGTTCTGAGCACCTCTGCAAAAACAGTGATAATGTGTGAGTGAGGTGAAAGTGTTGAATAATGATGAAAGTATTTTCATTCTTTTTTTGGGTCACCCTGCCTCAGTGGGAGACGGCCGACTTGTTAAAAAAAAAAAAAACATTTTCTGTATACTGCTCTGTTCTAGTTTTTATTCTTAGCTTCTCTGTCTGAAAAACTTTGCATAAATATGGGCCTCAACATGTAAGAAGCCTTTGTATCAGGTGTGGCTTATTGAAAAATAACTTATTCTTATTGTTTTATTGTAAAGCTTGTGTTTAAAAAATTTTTGCTTTGTAGATTCGCACTCGAGCTGTGTCGTGTAAGCAAATGACAATGGTGACTCCAATCCACTTGATGCTGTTTGGATCTAGACGTGTGGAAGCTGTGGAGGGTGTTGTAAGTATATTCAGCATAATTTGCTTTGTATTTACCACTGTTTATATTCTTTGCTATGTTACTGTAGTTATAAAGGAATTCTGTAGCTCTTGACCACTCTTACTATGATAATAGTTTTCCAGCCATCTTTTATTTTGCTATATTTTTTTTTATTTTCACCCTTGTCAGTTTTCCAAACTATTCAGATGTGTAGTTGTGAGAGTACTAATATAAAGGCAGTGGTGCTTTGACTGAAATTAGCTTTTGCAATGGCAATAAATTAATACACGAGATAGTACTTAAGTGGAGATAGTTGTGTAAAACTGCTTTAGTCTGCTTGCAAGCAAGGCATGGATAATGTGGGTTATCGTTAGACCAAATTCATGTCCTTATGAAAAGGCACCTGTTGAGTTATAGTGATACATCTTTAAGTTACCTTCCCTTTTGTCTCGTAATGGTAAAGATAGCGTTTATGTATTATAGATAATTTTATTAGGCGAATAGAACTAATTTTTTTTATAAAATGGCAATCCATTTCTTTCCATATTTAAATATGAATTAATTTCCTTTAACTTTTTAATGTGCATTCTGTGTCATTAGGCAAATCAGTTTGTCTTAGAGAGATTTATCTTCTTTCTTCTTTCAACAAACCAGCCGTGTCCCACTGAGGCAGGGTGGCCCAAAAAAGAAAAACAAAAGTTTCTCTCTTTAAATTTAGTAATGTATACAGAAGGGGTTACTAACCCCTTGCTCCCGGCATTTTAGTCACCTCTTATGACACCCATGGCTTTTGGAGGAAGAATTCTGTTCCACTTTCCCATGGAGAGAGATTTATCCGTAGTCACAATATAAATTTGCAGGTAGAGAGAATGATTCCAATTAGAAAATTGAGTTGCAAGTAGTAGGTTGGTAGACAGTTGCCAGCCAGGGTGGTACTACCTTCCTACCAAATGAGTAGGAAACAAAATCCTGTAAACTTTTTTTTTTTTTTTTTTTTTAAATAAAGTAGGATTGCTAGTGTCTTTCTTTGTCTCATAAAAACCCAAGATGACAGGTGCATCTTGCTACTTCTGCTTATGTTTAGTTCTTACTACACATACATGTACTTGTAAATGCATACATACCTATTTTCTTATTAGTTCTTGAAGTGAAGAAGAATTTTTCTTCCACAAGCCATGCACGACATAAAAGGCAACCAAAATGTTTGAATATGTGTGAATGCAGTACATAGAGTTGATTCTAAATGTTGCAAATAAAAAGAAGCTAAATATCCTAGCTCTAAGCAAAATAAAGCTGAAGGAAATAGATTTCCAGTGGGGAGAGAGAAATGGGCTGGTGCATTGAAAAAATAAATCAAGGATTGTGTTGATTAACCCTTTCACTGTTTAGACCCCTGCTCCCAAACTTGCTCTCAGTGTCAAAGAATTTAAAAAAAAAAATTCTTGTGAAATGATAGAGAATCTTTTCCTGGTGGTAATGACACCAAAAGAACGAAATTTGTTAGAAAACTTACAGTATTACGCTCTTGCAAGGTTAGCAGTCTCAGTGATACTTACGCTTCGGCAATTTTGCCCACTGTGAGCCCTATTTTTGGCCAGTTCCATTGTTCAAGCCAACCAAACTTGTAGCTTTTTCACTAGAACTCCTTTTGTTCTGTCGATTGAGTACAAGAAACCACCCATTTACCGATTTCAACTACCCAAGTGATCAGAAATTGATAATTTGGCCCATTTCATACACAATTCAAGAAAGACCAGTTTCAAAATAGGGTCCAGAATTAACATTGCGAACATTCCTTTCACTTAAATAACATTTTCTCTGTTCATTAGTCACATCTCCAGACCCCTCTTATATTACACTTGCTTTCCATTTTGAATTTTTATTTGCACAAAAAATAGGAGATTTACTGCTATGTAGACTGCTGCATCATTGTAAATATGGTATAAATAATATCAGCGCATTTGTGAAAGCACATTAGACCCACCACTTGACATGTATTTTCCTCTATTTTGAACTCAATTTCAAAGTACTTTCAGTCTGTAAACCATTCAAAATCATCTCTAGTTCTGTAATATATCTTTCATTCTATCAAATGAGGCCAAGAAAACGAGAATACAACCATAAATACCATACAAAAATACACTGCAGAGTCGCTATTTTAAACGAAAAACACAGTTTTTATTTTCTCATGCATTGTGTGCGGCAGGATTTTTTTTTTTATACTGCGCACACTGACCACTTACTCATTCTCTCATATGTAGGCCTACCAGCTTTCTCCTGCAAGATTGGAAGCCGCTTGAATTTTTGCTTACTATTACGGGACCAACACTGGCTTGCAAGCTGTAATATCACAGCACCGACAGTGTAAGGTTAAAGTAAGAGTGGGATGCAAAAAGTGAGTTGTATTAAGTTTTTATGCACCTGGGGAAGAGGAGAGAGAGAGATTTTGGGAGATGTTAATCGAGTGTTTAGGGAGTTCTGAACCAAGTGAGAAAGCAATTCATGTGGGGACCTCATGCTAAAGTTTAGAGAAACTGTTGTAGAGGGCATAGTAGGCAAATTTGGGATCCCAGGGGTAAATGATAATTGTGATCTTTAATTGAACTGTACATAAAGGTTTGGTAATACATAATACAGTAGGGCCCTACTTATATGGCGGGTTAGGTTCCAGGCTGTCGCCGGAAAGCAGACATCGCCGGAAGGCAGAACGCCATTTTTTTCCATTTATAAATGCATATAAATGCCAGACAACAAGCTTACACTAAATTATATTAAGTTAGTAATAGAACTAGGCATTAAAAAACACAAAGTAAAATACATTCACAGTAAATTCATTACTTATCTTAAAGTGTATTTGTAATCTTAATGTAGGGAGAGAGGTGAGTAGTAGTACTTATTTGTAGGAAGTCAGGTGCAGGTAGCCCAGGTGTAGGTAGCACTGGCTCCCCGTCTCATATTTAATATACGATATTTAAAACATCCCAGAGAGGTAAAATACACATACAGTACACTCATTATTTACCTTAAAATATGTGTAGTCTTAATATAGGAAGAGAGGTGAGTAGTATTTATTTGTAGGAAGTTAGTGTAGGTAGCCGGTAGGTGTAGCCCGCCTGGGCTACACCTACCGGCTACCTACACTGTGGTCCAGAGCCATATTATTAACATCGACATGCCTTGTTCACTGAATTTAATCATTTCTAACAACTACCTTTAGATGCCATAATAAACAAAGGTAGAAGTAATGAATAATTCATGCCGAAAATTGTAAACAAAAGCGGAGTGAGGGAGTGGCTGGGCCAAACGCAGATTCATACGTTTTCTTTGATGGCTGCTCAGAGAAAACATAATGTCCCTCCACCCGGCACCACACAGCTCCACAAGTATTATTATCAGAGCACATACAAACTATGCAATAAATGCCAGACAACAAGTTTACACTAACTTATATTAAGTTAGCAATAGAAATAGGCATTAAAAACACAATAAAAGGTAAGATACACACAGAGTACACTTATTACTTACCTTAAAATATTAATATTAATGTGTGAGAGGTGAGTGGTAGGGTGTTTATTGAATAAAATCAGAATGGCACACCATCATCCTCTAACTTGGCACTTAAAGCAAGAGGCTTACGACTTCTCTTTTTATCACAGCTAAGCTTAGACGCCATCGTCAATGAGAGCCAACTAGTTAACGAAAGAGTAAACGAGAGAGAGAACGAGATACAGAGTTGAGACAATGTAAGAACACCAACTGAACAGGTAGTGGACGATCACTTGGTCAGGCGAAAGAAATGCGTATTAATATGTGTCTACTTTTAGTTCATTCACGTCCATTTGTAAGAGTTTGTAAAACATTTACCTCAATATTTTTTTATTATAATAATAATTACCTCACAATACAAATACTCTTACATTGTGTACAAGTTGTACAAGTTAGTTCAGAATAAACAAATAGCACCACACCATTTTTAGAGTGAATGAAGATAATAATAATACAGTGGACCCCTGGTTTACGATATTATTTCATTCCAGAAGTATGTTCAGGTGCCAGTACTGACCGAATTTGTTCCCATAAGGAATATTGTGAATTAGGTTAGTCCATTTCAGACCCCCAAACATACACATACAAACACACTTACATAATAAGTCACATTTGGAGCTGATCGTAAAGCGGGGGTCCACTGTATTATTATTAATATTAATATTATTATTATTATTATTATAATAATAATAAGCACTAAACCCACAAGGGTCGTGAATTGCTATATATAGAGTAAAGTTATCCCCCAGTGTTTGACTAGAGAAAACGTAATTCTTCCGACACTCCCTACACAGCTGTTTTGTAAAGAAATCTCATATTTACATCAATTTTTATTCTGTGAGTGTATGTATCATGTTTATATGCTGTGTAATGGGTTTCATATATAGTTGTGAGGAAAATATCATAGATGGATTAATGAAAATGCCTATATTGATGTAAAATAAGACATTTAGTGTGCCAAAGAGTGATTATTATTACGTAGTATTGGCGTCATGAGTAGAGAGACTCTTAGCGATTTTAATGTGTACCTGCATCCCAGCACAGTGTGTAAGTATATTTAGGTACAGGTATACATAAGTATAATTATCAGAGTACATATAAAATATGCAGTAACTTTAAAACACTTGAAATTTTGGAAAGTGGTCATGGAAAATGTAAACAAATTGGGTGGGGGGCGTGGTATTTGAAAGACCGCTTGCCGTATAGCAAATTTTGGTCATAATTTGACATCGCTGTATTAGCAGAACGCTGTAAGGCGAAATGCCGTAAAGCGGGGCCTCACTTTACGTGTTTTAAGAAAAAGAGGATAAATACTCGAGATACAATATAGGGCATAGTGACAGCATGTTTTGATTGTGTAATAGCAGATAGAAGATTGATGGCTAGGCTTCTGGATGTGTATGCTTTTAGAGGGCAACAGATATATTAGATCATTATTTATTGTATCACAGAGAGAGAGAGATGGGGTATTAGGATTCAATCTACTGGCAATAAGAATTTTGGTGGTGACTGCCACAGCCTGGCCAGTATGACTGTTGGGGTATTAGGAGAGTATCATCAGTAAGAGAGAAATGAAAGTTTATAAACTAGACTAGGAAGTTAAGGTAAGATATAAACAACTGTTGGGAGAAAGATGGGGTAGAGAGAGTATAGGTACCGAGGAGGACAAAAAGGTATGTGGTAGATTTAAGAATGCAGTGTTGGTGTGCAGCGGAACTTTGTGGATGTAGGAGGGTGGGTGCGGTAAAGAAGAGACGCGATTAGTAGAATGATGAGGTAAAATGAGAGAATGATAAGGGAGAAGGAGTTAGCATATTTTGAGATGGTAAGGGAGAAAAAGTTAAGATATAAGAGGTTTTTATAAAAGACAAGTGATAAGATTGTGGAGTATAAGGAGAATTGAAGAGGGTTAAGAATGTTGAGGGAAAACTGGTGGGTGGGGTATTGAGGCATCTGTAGAAACAAGGTACCTTATCCATGAAGGCAAAAAAGGGGAATGTACCAGAGTATAGTGGTATCAACATCATTATGAATGCAAAGCATGAGTTTTAAATGTTGCAATGAAGAGGAGACTGCGGCCAGTGGAGATGTCATGTCTAAGGTAACATTTGTGAAGGGATTCAGGGAAGGCAACATTTATGAAGGAATTCAGGGAAGGTAACATTTATGAAGAGATTCAAGGAAACTGGTTAGCCAGACTTGAATCCTGGAGGTAGGCAGTACAATGCCTGCACCCTGAAGGAGGGGTGGGGATATTGCAGTTTGGAGGGGCATCTAGTTGCAGTGCTGGCACACCTCTGGCATGACAGTGATAGTAAGTGGTGGTGAAAGTGTTTCTTCTTTTTTCGGATCACCCTACCTCAATGGGAGATGGCCAGTGTGCTAATAAAAAAATCACACAGGCAAAATATTTTTAGTCACATACAATTAAAATTGACAACGGTACATATTACATTGAGCTCTGAGAATAATGTGTACACATAACTGTTGACCTTTATTTCATCATCTTTAACACAGGTTCGCTTGGATGGGTGGATTAATTTAGATCTCCCAGCTGAACTTGCAGCCAAGATCTTGACACTGAGGCCATCTTTGGAGAGTCTCATTGTTAGAGGAGCATCAAACCCTGAGGGTATAACTGAACCTTCACATCAAGATGAACAAGTAAGTTTTATGAAAACAGTATACTACATACATAAATACATCGAAGCATATAAGTGAGCAATATTTAGATAAATGTAGGGAAGTTTTCATTGTATTTATGGATTTAGAAAAGGCATATGATAGGGTGGATGAGGAAGCAGATGTTGCAGATGTATGGAATATGTAATATGTTACTAAATGCTGTAAAGAGTTTTCATGAGGATGGTGAGGCTTAAGTTAGGTTGTGTAGGAGAGAGAGAGAGATTACTTTCCAGTAAAAGTAGGCCTTAGACAGGGGTGTGTAATGTCACTGTGGTGGTTCAACATATTTATAGATGGGAGTGTAAAAGAAGTAAATGCTAGGGTGTTGGAGAGGGGTGGGATTAAATTACGGGAAATCGAATACAGAATGGGAGTTGACACAGTTAATTTTTGCTGATGATACTGTGCTATTGGGAGATTTTTAAGAGAGGTTGCAAAGGTTAGTGGATGAGTTTGGAAGGGTGTGTAAAGGAAGAAAGTTGAAACTGAACATAGGTAAGAGCAAGGTGATGAGACTATCAAATAAGTTAGGTAAAGAAAAATTGAATATCACATTGGACAAGGGAGTATGGAAGAAGTAAATGTGTTCAGATATTTGGGAGTAGACTTGTCAGTGGATGAGTTTATGAAGGATGAGGTAAACCATAGAATTGAAGGAAAAAATGTGCAGGGTGCATTGAGGTATCTGTGGAGACAAATAGCATTATATATGGAGGCAAAGAAGGGAATGTAGAGAGTATAATGGTACCAACACTCTTATATGGGTATGAAGCATGGGTCGTAAATGCTGCAGCGAGGAGGAGGCTGGAGGCAGTGGAGATGCCATGTCTAAGGGCAACGTGGTGTAAATATTATACAGAGAGTTTGTAGTGTGGAAATTAGGAGGAGATTTGGAGTTACTATTAGTATTATTCAGATCTCTGAGGTAGTGTTGAGTTGGTTTGGTCATTTAGAGAGGATGGAGCAAAATAGGATGACTTGGAGGGTGTATAAATCTGTAGTGGAAGGGTAGGGGTCATCCTAGGGAAGTATGGAGGGGGTAAAAAGAGGTTTTGTGTGCAGGGAGTTTGGACGTACAGCAGGCACATGTGAGCGTGTTAGATGGAAGTGAATGTAGATAAATGGTTTTTCAGAATTGACAAGTTGTTGGAGTGTGAGCAAGGAAATATTTTGCGAGAGATTCAGGAAAACCAGTTAGCCGGACATAAGTCCTGGAGGTGGGAAGCACAATGCCTGCACTTTAAATGAGAGGTTAGGGATATTTACTGTGACATACAGAACTGTCGTATCTGAGTGCCTGTGCAAAGACTGATCGTGTGTGTTTTTTGGGTCACCCTGCCTCAGTGAGAGATGGCCAATGTGTTGAACATACATACTACATAGGGTGTGACATAAACAAGGAATGAAAATGCACATGAAATGTCAAAAGTATCAATGTATCATGCAGTGATACCATTTCTTGCCTCTCAAACAGCCTGTCCCTGTTTGCCTCATCAATTCTTTTGAATACTTTATATATTGCCATGTGTACCCTGGTTCTTCTGTCCTGCAGTGTCATTAGATTCAGTTTTGTTAGTGCCTCCTCATAGCTTATTGCCTTTGATGTATCCAGGTCCATCAAAAGTTTCCTTACCTCTTTCCTTGTTGTGTGAATGAAAGTATTAGCACTGAAGAGCAGGATATATAATAGCTTATCGTTGAGATCATAACTACAGTTTTGATACTTTTTTGCAGTCTTTTACATGCAAGTATTAAATTTCAATTTGTTTGGGTGGAAGTCTGTCACTTTGACTCATGTTTTATGTATTTGCTATGTTTAGTAACATTTTATCATCAAATAGTAATAGGTCTTTTATAGACTGTTTATTGCAAAGGCAATAGCATTAGTGAAAGGTGTTGGAGTTAATGGGCAACATTTGATATAAAGGAGAAATGGAAGACCCAGAATGCTTCTCTGATGCATGCCAATATTTATTGGTCATTGGTGCCTTTTACTGAAGTAGGATTGGGTACAATAATGAGTGACCTCTGGGTCCATAATTCTTCAGTGCTGTTTAGAAGTTGTTTGGTATGTTTATTGTATCTGCCATGGAGTTAGTATTTTACACTTGTTATATATAAGAATCTTTCTTCTTTCAACATAAAGCTGTATCCTACCGAGGCAGGGTGACCCAAAAAGAAACACGAAAGTTTCTCTTTTTAGATTTAGTAATTTATACAGAAGGGGTTACTAGCCCCTTTCCCTGGCATTTTAGTTGCCTTTTATAATATGCATGGCTTATGGAGGAAGAATTCTGTTCCACTTCCCCATGGAGATAAGAGGAAATAAACAAGAACTAGTAAGAAAATAGAAGAAAACCCAGATGGGTGAATATATATATATGCTTGTACATGCAAGTTTGGAGGAGGTATGTTATATCTCTTTATATATGCTTTTAAACTGTTGTATCTGAGCACCTCTGCAAAAACAGTGATTATGTGTGAGTGAGGTGAAAGTGTTGATGAAAATATAAGTGTAGTGTGACCTAAGTGTAAGTCAAAGTAGCAAGACGTACCTGAAATCTTGCATGTTTGAGACAGAGAAAAGGCACCAGCAATCCTACTATCATGTAAAACTAAGTACAGGCTTCCGAGTTACACTCACTTGGTAGGACAGTAGTACCACCTCCCTGGGTGGTTGCTGTCTACCAACTTACTACATAAGATATACTATAAGAATATATGTATGCATTATCTTCTCAGATATTATTGCTATCAGTAAATTAGAAATGTAATGATAGTTGTTTATGGTATAAGGATCTCCTTTTTCTAAATTAAGGTTATTCTAGCAGTTTTGGGAAAGTTTTATTTTTACTTGATTTACTCTACTGTGTGCTTATAATATTTATGTGATGGTGAGCATTTTAGCTGGATTTTTTGTAATAGTTTGCTTTAGAGGCAGAAATTGAATACATTATTACTACAGTCATGGGTAGAATGTTGAACTGGTAGGGATCATAACTGCCTGGGAAAATGGAAGGCAGCATTCACATTTGAGTCAAAGAATTGGAGCAGATACAGTTTCTTGGATCAAGAACCCCTCTCCTGAGCAGAAATTGTTAAGTTCAAGGAATCAAGGCTAATTAAAGTCATTAATATTGGTTTTGTTCTCAAGGATGACTTTCTTTTCAGTACTCTGATATTTTAATTATCTTTCAGGTAATGAACTGCATTCGCCAGTTGTGCCGCATGAATGCAGGCCGCTACAACATGGAACAAATTGGTATGGGAGGTTTTAACACGCCTAGACCACCACGTCAGTTTGGTGGACCACAGATGAAGAGAATGAGGACAGATGATGGTCCAGGTAATAAAACTTGAGTTTGTATAATATAAGAAACAGCTCTTCACATTGGTGGTTAGCTTTAGTACGTACTTAAATTTTTGCAGTGGCACATTTTGTTTATCATTAATTTCAACTCAACTAAACTTGGCAGCAATTATCAGTATCAGTCTTCACATTTTGCTTTAACTGGTTCACTGAAAATATCTGAAAGCTTGTAATGTTTTTCTTTCCACAGGTGGTTTTGGAGATAGCAATGGAGGGTTCAGAGGAGGTTACAGCAACAACAGTGGGTTTGCAGGTGGTAGGGGCTATGGTCGTGGAAGCCGTGGGGGTTATGGTGGTAGCCGAGGAGGATTTGGTGGCGACCTTGGAGGTTATGGTGGTAACCGAGGAGGATATGGTGGCGACCGTGGAGGTTACGGTGGTAGCCGAGGAGGATTTGGTGGCAACCGTGGAGGTTACGGTGGTGGCCGAGGAGGATTTGGTGGTAGCCAAGGAGGATTTGGCAGTGACCGTGGAGGTTACGGTGGTAACCGAGGAGGCTTTGGGGGCAACCGTGGAGGTTTTGGGGGAGGCTTTAGTAGTGATGGTTGAGGTTTTAGTTTCATTGGAGATTATGGGGATAAAAGAGAACTTAGTAAACTAAACATTTTAGAAATAATTAGCAATCTGGAATGTATTATGGAAATTTGGTTCTTTTTCTGAATTTAATGCACTGTATTCATTTCCCTAATTACCACTTGTTTCATTTTGATTACGATTTTTTTTTTTTCTCCTCTTACATCTTTACCTAAAAGAAAGGAATAAAGGAATGTGATCACCTGTCAAGCTTTATGTAATGATTGTATGTGGCTATGAAAACTAGTGCTAAATGTGATCTAATTTATGATTGTTCACCAGTTGTGACAAGAACATTGCTGATTATATACTTAGTACAAACTTTAATACTTTAAGTTGGTAATGTAAGCTTAATTTTCACCATGTCATATTTATACAATGTGGAAATTAACTAAATAAATAGCTTACCTATACAGGTTGTTCTCTAAGCTTTATACAGGACTGTATATTGAAGGGTTATATTGAAACTAGCAAAACCTGGTACCAAAGCAGTTAGATTACAACCTTAGTTTAAAAAAATATATAAAATATTTAAAATTCAGCTAGAATTTCTGGAGTTCTACTAAATATTAATTCTTATTGTTAATTGACCTGCATGAAATTTATGAAAGCAAAATACCAGTGAAATCAGTTTTATACTGGACTGTCCTCTTGTTTGCAAACAATATTGTTGTATTACACTCAAGGAAAGCATTAAACCCATAAGTGTAATAAGGCTGCAAACAGTATTAGTGTAAGACATTCCCATTTATAATCAGAAGGAAGCACTAAACCCATAAGGATCATGCACCACCTGACTGAGGCATTCAGGTTTGAGCCAAGGCAGGGCATCAGCTTGTTTAGTATGTGGAATAAGAGTGAATCAGGTGGGGTTCAAGGAAGAAGAGGATAAGTCCACTTCCTGAGATCACAAACACCCTAAGCAGCATCATGGTGCCTCACTTGAGGTAAAATGTGAATTAAGAGGGGAAAGGAAGCTCATATTCCCTCAAAGATCTTAGCTTCACCAGTCTCAAAGCACCTTCCTTGAGGGTACCAGCAGCTCGTAAAATAGGTTTGATATAATGTAGTACTGTAGTTCAAAATGTGGAATTATTTTGCTTTATTATTATTATAATCAAGGGGGAAGCGCTAAACCCGGAGGATTATACAGCGCCTGAGGGGGGGGGATGTGGAAGGCATTCAGGCTTAATTCGGGGAACTGGAGCACAGATCCAATTCCCTAAATCAAGAGCCCCTCACCAACATCAAGGAACCTTCCTTGAGGGGAAACTTTAGATAAGCAGTACACTTTATCTTAAATCTGCATTTGGGTTTAGTGCCTGTGTATGGTTGATAATCTCATCCATTTATTTGAAAAATAAACATTAAAATTGGAAAGATTCTTTAGTTTCCTAATGAACATTTACCTGTTTATAGCTGTATAGCCCTTGTGGCTTAGCACTTCTTTTTGATTATAATAATAATACCTGTTTATAACTACAAGAGCAGACCTCATCAAGGGGGGCTCCTTGGCACAGTGAATTATTATTATAATCAAAAAGAAGTGCTAAGCCACAAGGGCTATACAGCTTGGCACAGTGAAGAGGCTCTTGGTCTGACGAATTAGACCTTTTGGTCTCCTTCCTCAAACTGAACCTAATTACCCCCCCAATTCTCCCTTCCCTATCCCATCCTCCCTTTTTTTTTTTTTCTTTCCTCTTCCCCATCCCTCCCCTATTCCTTTCCTATTTTCAGCCTTTGGGAGTCTTCCCACAGGCACTCTAGTTCCTAGGTAGGGGAAGGGTACCGGGGTCCATCCCATTCTGTTGAGGTCCTTGGCGGTAGTGTAGTTTGCCATTGAATCTGGATCGCCTGGAAGTGTCCCAATCCCTCTCCGGTCTCCTGGGGGGGGGGGTGTCTTTAGGCGACAGGTGCATATCTGGAGGCTACCTGTTGGATTCCAGGGGAAGGTGGCTGAAGGAGGTATGCTTTATGGCGGGTGTTCGGCCACCCTCTCTTTTGTCCACCGAGGTGGCTCAGCAGATGCGAGGTTGCCATCCTGGATTGCTGGTTTACTGGCATGAAGGGTAGGGTATAGCACAGGTTTCATGCCACATTTGCACTACTTGTGGTGCTGGGGTCCTTTCAGGCGTGGAGGGGTATTTACGGCCTTTTTTATTTGCCTCCTAGGAGCTATTCCTCCATGTTCCCCCCTTTTTTCTTTTTCGTTTTTTTTTTCTAAACGACAAAAGAAAGAAGTGACATAACCATGGAGTCCCAAATCCACGAACCTGCTCCCTCTGGGCCCCTTTCTGATACCGCACCCTGTTCTGACCCTGCCTCATTATTTGACCACTCTTCAGACATTCTAATGCCCCCGTACCTCTTGCTGGTACCTGTGTTTCGACTGACTTCTTTGATACGTCTGACCTCCGCTCTTTTGACTATGCTTCCGGCTTCTCCCTCTACAGTGCGGCAATTTTAGAATCGCCCGCCTGTCCAATGTCAGACCAACTCCAGTCCCACACCCAAGATCATTACCTGATGATACTACTTCGCTTCCTTCTCATTCTCAGAATAGACCAGCACATCAGGCACCCCCCTTACATGCTGTGTTTCAAACTACACAATGGTACACCCAGAGTGGTACACCCATCATCACTGTCCAGAATGCTAGCCAAGCTTGCGAGCTTTCTCTCCTTACAACTATCGATGCTATTCCTGTAACTTGAAAAACATTCCCTCAATTCTTGTAGTCGTATTGTCATTCTACCCCATACCATTGTCCAACAGAATTACCAGACGTGGCAATGACCTTCTGGAACAGCTTGAATTCCAAGATCTCCCAATCCTCAAAGTCGACACTTATGTCCTCCCTGCCTGCAAGTGCAGATGATACCTTGCTATGTAGCTCGCTTAACTTTTCACTGCCGTGAGCTTCCATCCTCTATTTATATTGCAGGACACCGTTTAAAAATTCGAAAGGCGATTCCTACACAGCAACAGTGTAGAAATTACTGGCGTTTTGGTCATCCAGCAAAATACCGCAGGTCCACGGCCAAATGCCCAGTCTGTGGTGCCGATGACCATACCAATACGTCTTGTAGTCTACCTCCCTATTGCCTTAATTGCCATGAGGCTCACTCATCTTAGTCCTGCCATTGCCAAATTTATTTAAATTAGCACCTCTTTAAGGGGGGCTCCTTGGCGTGGTGAAGAGGCTCTTGGTCTGAGGAATTAGCCCTGTCGGTCTTCTTCCTCAGACCGAACCTAATTACCCCCCATTCTCCCCTCCCCTATCCCATCCTCCCCTTTTTCCATTCCTCCTCCTCCTCCTCACCCCTCCCTTTTGCCCTTCCTCTTTTTGGCCTTTGGGATTTCTCCCACAGGCACGCTAGTTCCTAGGTAGGGGAAAGAACACCGGGGTCCATCCCATTCCGTAGAGGTTCTTGGCGGTGGCGTAGTTTGCCGTGGAATCTGGATTGCCTGGGGATGTCCCGATCCCTCTCCGGTATCCCGGAGTAGCTTTGGGTGTCTTTCGGGCGACGGGTGTATCTCTGGAAGCCACCTTTCGGATTCCGGGGGTGGTGGCCGAAGGAGGTATGCTTTGTGGCGGATATCCGGCCGCCCTCTCTTTTGTCCACCGAGGTAGCTCGGCAGATGTGAGGTTGCTATCCCGGATTGCTGGTTTACTGGCATGAAGGGTAGGGTATGGCACGGGTTCCATGCTGCATCTGCGCTACTAGCAGTGTTGAGGTCCTCTTGGGCGCGGAGGGAGATTTCCGGCCCTTTCATTCCTCCTGGGAACTATTCCTCCCCGCTCCCCCCTTTTTTTATTCTTTTTTTATTTTTTTCTTCTTTTTTTTTCTTAAAAACAAAAAGCAAAGGAGTAACCTAACCATGGCAGCCCTAGTCCATGAACCCACTACCCCCGGGCCCCTTCTTGATACCGCACCCCATTCTGACCCTGCCTTGTGTTTAGACCACTCTTCGGACACTCCTGATGCCCCTGTACCTCTTGCTGGTGCTGTTTCCTCACCCGCTTCAGGTACCGGGGCTTCGACTGACTCCTTCGATTTGTCTGAACTCCGCTCTCCTTTGACTATGCTTCCGGCTTCTCCCTCTACGGTACGGCAATTTTCGAATCGCCCGCCCATTTCACGCCGGACCAACTCCGGTCCTACTCCTAAACGCCAACGTCAATCTCCTGATGATGCTCCTTCGCTACCTTCCCATTCTACACGGAAAAGACCGACACGTCAAGCACTCCCTCTCCACGCTCAGTTTCGGACCACACAATGGACTAAATTCTTTACTTTAAGACCGACTTCTTCTTCTGCCTACCTTTCTGACCATAGTATTGGCAAAGCGCTCCTGCGTCATGTTGGTAGAGATATTTCATTTCATGCTCTCAAGAGCGGTATGCGCATCGTCACTGTCCAGAATGCTGCCCAAGCTCATGATCTTTCTCTCCTTTCGAATATCGATACTACTCCTGTCACTATTGAAAAACATCTTTCTCTCAATTCTTGTAGTGGTACTGTCATTCTGCCCCATACCATAGTCCAACAGAATTTCCAGTCATGTGGCAATGACATTTTTGAACAGCTGGAACTCCAGGATCTCCCAATCCTCAAAGTAGACACTTATGTCCTTCCTGCCCGGGGGTGGAGACGTTACCCTTGCAATGTGGCTCGTTTAACTTTTGACAGCCGAGAACTCCCGTCCTCTGTATATGTCGCGGGACATCGGTTACAAGTTCGAAAGGTGATACCTACACCGCAACAATGTAGAAATTGCTGGCATTTTGGTCACCCAGCGAAATATTGCAGATCTATGGCCGAATGCCCAGTCTGTGGTGCCGACAACCATTCTAATACATCTTGCAGTCAACCTCCATCTTGCCTTAATTGTAATGAAGCTCACCCTTCGTACTCCCGCCGTTGCCAGGTCTACTTAACCCTTTGAGGGTCGACAGGCCCTCTCCGAAACTCGTTCTCAGGGTCGGCCAAATTTAAAAAAAAAAAAATTATTTTCTCTTATGAAAAGATAGAGAATCTTTTCCCGATCATAAAGACACCAAAAGTTTGAAATTTGATAGAAAACTTACGGAATTATGCTCTCGCAAAGTTAGCGGTCTCGGCGATGTTTACGCATCGGCGATTTTGCCCACTTTGAGCCCCATTTTCGGCCAATTTCACTGTACTAGTCGACAAAAAACATGCATATTTCGCTAGAACTCCATTTTTTCTATCGAATGGGTGCAAGAAACCACCCATTTAGAAATTCAACTATCCAGTACAGTGGTCAGAATTTAGCAATTTTGCCAATTTCACACAAATTTCAAAAGATGCCAATTTCCGAATAGGGTCCAGAATAAACAAGAAAGACATTCCTGGCACTAAAATGACATTTCCTCTAGTCATTAGTCACATCTCAAGGCCCCTCTTATATTCTTTTGCTTTCCACTTTGAATTTTTATTCTCACAAAAAATATAAGATTTACTGTTATGCAGACTACTGCATTAGTGTAAAAAATGGTATAAATATTATTGGTGCACTTGTGAAAGAATATTAGACTCACCAGTTGATGTGTATTGCACGCTTGGCACGATTTGTTTACTTTTGAAGTTTGGTAAAAATCGAACATTTCTGCTACTTTGAGCTCAATTTCAAGGCACCTTTCATTGTAAAACCAGTCAAAATCATCTCAATTTCTGTAATATGTCTTCCATTCTATAAAATGAGACCAAGAAAACTAGAATACAACAATAAATACCATAGGAAAATACACTGCAAAGTTGCTGATTTATTAAAAAAAAATGGTCAAAGTTTTTTTTTTCTCATTATGCACTGTGTGCTGCAGGATTTTTTTAGACTGTGCACACTGACCACATAGACCCATTCTTTCATATGAAGGCCTACCAGCTTTCTCCCACTAGATTTGAGGCCGCTAGAATTTATGAGTACTAGTACGTCAAAAACCCCTACGCGTAAAACGTACTAGTACGACCAAAACCCTCAAAGGGTTAAATGAACGTGAAATCCGTTGCCTCAAAGAGGCAGAAGGTCTCCCTTATGCTATGGCAGTTACTCATCTCCGCCTCCAAGGGGGACTACCCCGTGTTTCTTATTCTCGTGTTTCCAAACATTCCCCCACTTCTGGGGTCCCATCTTCTGCAGCCTCCTCTGTTGTTACCCCTCCCATAGCCACTACGGCATCTAATCCTTTTGCTGTCCTTGGCTCTGACGTCCCGACTACAACTCAGTCTGTTCTCACATCTTCGCGTCCTTCCTCACAAGCCCCAGTATCGACAAGACCTCGTACGACACCTAATACCAATCGCCCCTCTACTCAGAAGTCCAAAAAATCCACATTGCTCAAATCTTCTTTGCCCCTTCCTTCCCTTCTTCCACCTCCACACTTTACCTTTCCAGTCTCTGTACCTAGTTCTTCCCCTCTCTCTGGCTCTATTACAAGTGTGGAGAGTCACCCTCCTCCTCGTACTATGCCTTCCACCCCCGTCCCCTCCCAAGTTTCTCCCTCTTCTGCCACCTCCCAGGTTTCTGCCTCTTCTGTCCCCCCCCACACTTCATCTCCAGTCCCTTACACTCTTCCCTCCCCCTCTACTTTGGCACAGTCCATTACTGTCCCAATCTTTACTCACCCTCCTCCTCCTCCTATCTCCAATATGGTCTCCCATACATCTTTGAATTCAGAAACACTTGAAGCCATTTCAGAATATATTGCAGAGACTAAACCTTCAATGGACACTGATTCACTTCCTGTTCCTTCTCTTCCCTCTCCTCCATCTTCACAACCCCATTCTTCGCAACGCTCCGTTCCTTCGCTACTTGAACGTCTTCCAATGCCACCACACGTTGACTTTTCTAACCCCTCTAGTCCGTAGGTGCCTTTACCTACAGATTCCTGATATTTTCTTCATCGCCAATCATGGCCTATTTACAATGGAATATCCGCGGCCTCAGGGGTAATCGGGGTGAGCTTCAGATGTTGCTTTCCAGGTTTTCCCCTGTTGGTGCTTGCTTACAAGAACCAAAATTACACTCGGCTGTTTTCCAACCTATCTCAGGCTATAATTTATTGTATTCTTCGGATCCTTTCTCAGATGGGACCTTTAATGAAAGTGCCCTTCTTCTACGCAATGATATTCCGTACAGTCAGCTATTTGTCCATACCTCGCTGCATTACACTGCAGCCCGTATCCACTTGAATAAGTGGTTTACAATATGTTCTTTATATCTCTCTCCTTCTCGAGCATTTTCTATCCCAGACTTTGCCTTTCTTGTTTCATCCTTACCACCACCACTTCTGTTACTTGGTGATTTTAATGCCCACCATTTCCTCTGGGGTGGTCTCATTGTGACTCACGTGGCATCCAGTTGGAGGCTTTTCTCGCCTCTCACCCCCTCCATGTTTTAAATACGGGTACTCCCACCCATTTTGATCCTCGTACTCATACTCTCTCTTGCATCGATCTATCAGTCTGCTCTTCCTCCACTGCACTAGACTTCACCTGGTCTGTTCTACCAGACTTACATGACAGCGATCATTTTCCGATCATTCTTACTTCTCCTTCCTATTCACCACCTTTCCGTAGCCCTCGCTGGCAATTTGATCGGGCAAATTGGGATCTTTACTCACACCTCACTGCTTTTAGTTAGGTTCCTTCTTCATCCTCCATTGATGAGCTCCTACACATCTTCTCGATGTCAGTTTATACCGCAGCTTCTCATTCTATACCCCAAACCTCAGGCAGGCATTCTCAGAAGTGCGTGCCTTGGTGGTCTCCTGCTTGTGCTCATGCAGTACGTTTGAAACGTGCTGCATGGGGCAGGTACCGGTACAATAGAACTGCTGAGACTTCTTGATTTTAAGCAGAAGCGTGCGATCGCTCGCCGTGTCATCCGTGAAGCTAAACGCACTTGTTGGCGAGACTATGTTTCCACCATCACCTCTGCTTCTTCTATGAGTGCAGTCTGGAAAAAAGTGAGGAAATTGAGTGGTAAATACTCTCCTGACCCGGCTCCTGTTCTATGGGTCGCTGGTGTTGATGTAGCAAACCCTCTCGACGTTGCCATTGAACTTGGCACAAATCTGGTCCGTATTTCCCGAGGGCTCCATCTATGCCCCTCGTTTCTTTCCTCAAAGTCTGCCAGAGAGTTAGTACCCTTGGACTTTTCTTCTCTCAGAGAAGAACAGTATAATGTGCCTTTTACACTTCAAGAACTGGAGGCAACGCTCTCAGCTTGCCGATCATCGGCAGCTGGGCCTGACGACATTCATATTCGTATGTTACAACATTTACATCGGTCAGCCCTTGTAGTCCTCTTACACCTCTTCAATCTTATTTGGGCACAAGGAGTTCTTCCCCAGCTGTGGAAATCTGCCATTGTTCTCCCTTTCCGCAAACCGGGTACTACAGGACATGATGCCTCCCACTATCGCCCCATCGCTCTTACTAGTGCAGTTTGCAAAGTGATGGAACGTCTCGTAAATCGACGTTTAATGTGGTATTTAGAGACACACAACAGTCTCTCCGCTAGTCAATATGGCTTTCGTAAGGGTCGTTCTACCATAGACCCCTTACTACGCTTGGATATGTATGTTCGTAATGCCTTTGCGAATAATCACTCAGTTATTGCCATATTTTTTGACCTTGAGAAGGCATATGACACAACTTGGAGATATAATATTTTGGCCCAAGCCCATTCCTTAGGCCTCCGAGGCAATCTACCATCCTTCCTTAAGAACTTTTTAACTGACAGACATTTCCGTGTTCGAGTCAATAATGTTCTTTCCCCGGACTTCGTCCAAGCTGAAGGTGTCCCTCAGGGATGTGTTCTAAGCACAACACTGTTTGTCCTTGCTATAAATGATTTGGCCTCTGTTCTTTCACCCAATATTTGGTCATCACTCTATGTTGATGACTTCGCTATTGCTTGTGCAGGCGCTGACTGTCATCTTATTGCAGTTTCTCTCCAGCATGCGGTTGACCGTGTTTCCACTTGGGCCACCACGCATGGGTTTAAATTTTCAAGTACCAAAACTCACCAAATTACTTTCACTAGACGCTCTGTTATCTCCGATCATCCTTTGTATCTCTATGGCTCCCGTATCCCCGAACGTGATACAGTCAGGTTTCTAGGCCTTCTCTTTGACCGTAGGTTATCCTGGAAACCTCACATTACCTCTCTGAAGGCAACTTGTCACAGCCGGCTAAACCTTCTTAAAACCCTTGCTCATCTTTCCTGGGGAGCTGATCGTCGAACTCTGCTTCGCCTACATTCAGCCCTCGTTTTATCGAAACTCGATTATGGTGACCAGATTTATTCCGCGGCCTCTCCTGCTACTCTCTCTAGCCTTAACTCTATCCATCACCAAGGATTACGTTTGTGCCTTGGTGCTTTTCGCTCTTCCCCTGTTGAGAGCCTCTATACAGAAGCGAATGTTCCATCCTTGTCTGATCGCCGTGATGCCCATTGCCTTCGCTACTATGTACGCTCTCACGATCTACACAATCCTTCCATTTATAGAATGGTCACCAATATTAGTAGACATTCTTTATTCGTTCGCCGCCCGTTTGCTCCGTCCCTTTTCTCTTCGCCTACATTCACTCTTGTCTTCCCTTCAGTTACCGCCTTTATATGTTCATGTAGCATCTCACTTTTCCCTACCCCCCTGGGAAGTTCCAGCTGTTCGGGTCTGTTCTTTCTCACTCCCTTGCTCGAAAGCTCAACTGCCTACGGTGGCTTCCCGCTCTCTTTTTCTTGATCACTTCCACTCCCATTCTCATGCCACCGCTGTGTACACAGATGGCTCTAAGTCTTCAGACGGCGTCGGATTCGCAGCAGTGTTTCCGGACAGCATCGTGCGGGGGCATTTACTATCTTCAGCTAGCATTTTTACTGCTGAACTGTATGCCATTCTTGCAGCACTTATTCGTATCGCATCTATGCCTGTGTCATCATTTGTAGTCGTCTCAGACTCCCTTAGTGCTCTACAGGCTATACGAAAATTTGATACATCTCATCCCCTAGTTCTCCGTATCCAACTTTGGCTACGCCATATCTCTACCAAACAAAGATATTGTTTTTTGTTGGGTCCCTGGTCATGTCGACATACAGGGCAATGAACAGGCAGACACTGCTGCGCGGTCAGCAGTACATGACCTACCAATTTCCTATCGAGGTGTTCCATTTCTGGACTATTTTGCTGCAATAGCTACCCACCTTCGCACCCGTTGGCAACAACGTTGGTCAACTCTGCTCGGTAACAAACTTCATTCTATTAAACCGAGCATAGGTTACTGGCCGTCTTCTTGTCATCAGTGCCGAGGTTGGGAGACACTCTCTCCCACCTTCGCATTGGCCACACTCGTCTTACTCACTGGTATCTCATGGAGAGGCACCCTGTTCCCCTCTGTGAGCAGTGTCAAGTTCCAGTATCGATTAGCCACATTCTGTTAGACTGCCCTCTCTATCAACGAGCACGCAGAATTTACCTCCAACGTCGTCTTCGTTCTACTACTCTCTCTTTACCTTCCCTTCTTGCTGATGGACCCTCCTTTAATCCTGACTCTCTCATTGACTTCTTGACAACGACTGATTTACTCCACAACCTCTGATGATACTTTTCGCACTCCCCTCAACCCTTTCTAGTTCAGTCTCTTGCTGCCCTTTACCCTTTCACCATCCACTACCCCGCTGTCATCCGTAACCTATTACTCATCCATCTCCCTTTTGCCACCTGATGCCCTCGCTTCCTTCCTGCCCTGCAGCGCTGTATAGTCCTTGTGGCTTAGCACTTCTTTTTGATTATAATAATAATAATAATTTAAATTAGCATGAAATCTGCTGTCTCAAAGAGGCAGAAGGCCTCCCATATGCTATGGCAGTCTCATCTATGCCTCCAAGGTTGACTTACCTTTATTTCTTATTCTCAAGTTACTAAACATCCCCCAACTTCCGCAGCCTCCTCTGTGCTCACCGCTTCCACAGTCACCCCCCCCCCCATCTCTAATTCTTTTGTTGTCCTGGACTCAGAGGTCCCTACCTCGGCACCTTATTCTGTTCTCACCTCTTCCTCTTCTCACTTGCACGTTTGTGTGTCTAGAAGACCTCGTACAACACCTACTCCCCATCGCCCCTCTCCTTCTCTGAAGTCCAAAACATTCCCATTGTTAAAATCTCCTCTAACCCCTCCTTCCCTTCTACAATCTGCACATTTTTCCTTCCCAGTCTCTGTACCCGGTTCTTTACCGCTAAGTGGCTCTTTTACGAGTGTGGAGGTTCATCCTCCTCGTACAGTACCTTCCTGTCCCCTCCCAAGTTTCCTCTTCTGCCCCCTCCCAGGTCGCCTCCTCTCCTTTCCCCTCCCAAGCTTCTTCCCCAGTTCCTCTTATCCTTTCATCCCCCCCTATGTCACCCCGATCTTTACTCACCCTCCTCCTTCCATCTCCAATATTGTACCACATACGTCCTTGTCCTCTGAAACACTTGAAGCTATCTCAGGATATACTGAGGAGACTAGACCATTGATACACACTGATCTACCTCCTGTTCCTCCTCTTCATTCTTCTCCATCTGCACAACTCCTTTCTTCACAATGTACCAATCCTTTGCTGCTTAAAGTTTTCCACTGCCTCCACATGTGAACTTTCCTAACCCTACTAGTCCGTAGATAGCTCTACCTTCAGATTTCTTGTATCTTTCTCTTCACAAATCATGGCTTATTTACATCTGTGGCCTCAAAGGTAACCAGGGTGAGCTTCCGGTGTTGCTTTCCCAGTTTTCCCTTGTTTATGTTTACAAGAAAACCTAAATTATGCTCCGCTGTTATCCATCCCATCTCGGGCTGTGATTTATTATACAGTATTCATCAGATCCTTTTCTGATGGATCCTTTAATGAAAGTGGACTTCTTATACGTGCAGGTATTCCATACTGTCAGCTCTTCGTTCATACTTCGCTGCAGTACACTGCAACCCGTATCCACTTGAACAAGTGGTATACAATCTGTTGTTTGTATCTCTCTCCTTGGGCATTATCTATCCCAGATGTTGCATTTCTGGTTTCTTCCTTAACACCACCACTTCTGTTACTTGGCGATTTCAATGCCCACCATGTTTTAAATACCGGTGCTCCCACCCATTTTGATCTTCATACTCATTCTCTCTTGCATCGATCTCTGTCTGCTCTTTCTCAACTGTACTAGACTTCGCCTGATCTGTTCTCCTGGACTTGCGTGACAGCGATCATTTTTCAATCATCCTTATTTCTCCTTCATATTCACCAGCTCCTCATAGCCCATGCTGGCAATTTGACCGAGCAAACTGAGACCTTTACTCGCATCTAACTGTGGTCAGCCCATCAATCTTGAAAAGATTGATGGACTGACCACATCAACTCAAGGCTGAGGGACTGATTACCTCAAACTCCTCCTGTTCTTCACCATTCTCCTTTGTATGGACTGACGAAGCCACTGTGTGGCAAAACGTTTCCTCAAAGATACCCAAGAGTTGCACATGTGTCTAATTTATCAACGTGTCGGTTCTCTGAATCATTCATCTACAAGATGCCAGGTCCGGCCTGGTTTTGTTTTTAGTTTAAAAACCCTGTCCTGGGCAGTAAGAGGGTACCTACCCACAACAGCCTGGTAAGCAGTCATATCAGAGTTTTCCACTGAACTGTGAATGGTAACTTTAGTGTACTATCATCTACATCAGTTACATACTTGTTTCATGGGAGTTACTCCATTGGAATCACGATCACCATTTCCGGTCCATTTCATGTTAGCTTGCGTCACTTTGATGTTACCAGGTCAAACAGGCTTAATAAGAATATACTGTATCTGTACAGTATTTTGGGTAGAGAAGTCGGCCAATATATCGGTAATCCTCACGCATACATTTTTGTTTTTATGAAGTACTATGCAGAAAACAGTGTGGTTTTGCAAACCATCCTTTTTATTTAACCACCGCAGACAAGCAATACATTTAGGACATGTAACAGCTCTTCAGTATTACATAAAACTAGTTTTTTTTTTTTTTATGCTGGTCCAATGATTTCAAGGAATGATTTCCATCAGCCACTTCATGGCAAGGAATGATTCTCACCAGCTACTTCATGGCAATCAAGTTAGCCCAAGAGGGCATCTTCCCTACTGTTTTTAGAAACAATTTGAATCTTTTCTTGGGTAACATTTAATGTTTATCATGATCATAATTTAGGAGCCTTGTGGCTTTGTTCAGCATCACTGACTGGTTCAACATAGGAAAACTTTTTCCCAAGCCAATTCCACTGGTCTAGTAGCTAAAGCAACTAGGGATTATTACGGTATTATATTCATGGAGAAATATTTAGCATTTAAGGGTCATACAGCACCAAGGAAAAGAGAGTGAGGGTAATCTGGTTTGATTCAAGGAAGGGGAAGGTACCTATGCTTCAAGAGCCATCACTAATATTAAGGCACCCTCTTGAAAGGGGTTTCCTTGTTAGCCCTTTCAGGGTCCAAGGCCCAAATCTGAAGTGGTGCCCCAGTGTCCAAGAATTTTCAAAAAAAAAATTAGTTATTTTTTCTTATGAAATGGTAGAGAATCTTTTTGTGAAGGTAATAAAACAAAAAGTACAAAATATGATGGAAAATTGACGAAATTATGCTCTCGCGAATTTTGATGTGTCAGTGATATTTACAAATCGGCGATTTTGCCGACTTTGACTCCCATTTTAGGCCAATTATATTATTCCAGTCAACCAAATTCTTAGCTATTTCACTAGTATTACTTCTATTCTATCGACTGAGCACAAGAATTCGCCAAGTCAACTGTTTCAACTACAAATTAAAGATCAGAAATTGTTAATTTGGCCAATTTAACACAAAGTTCAAAATATTCCAATTTCAAAATAGGGTCCAGAATAAACAATGTAGGTATTCCTGGAACTAAACTAACATTTCCTCTGTTCATTAGTTACGTTTTGAGGCTTTACAAATAAATTTAATTTTGATTTTTTATTCACATAATGAATTTTTATTCACACCAAAAATAGAAGATTTACTGTTATGCAATACTGTAATAATTGTATAAATATCATCACCATATTTGTGAATGCATATTAGACCCACCAGCGGGTGTGTATTAGATGTGTGAGGTCGTTTGTTTACTCTTGAATATCGGCAAAAATTTAACATTTCTGCTACTTTGAGCTCAGTTTCAAGCCATTTCCAGTGCTAAAACCAATCAAAATCATCTCTATTTCTGTAATATGTCTTCCATTCTATCAAATGAGACCAAGAAATCGCAAAAAGAACTATAAAAAACATACGAAAAAACACTGCAAAGTCGCTGTTTTAATTGAAAAATCATGATTTCAGTTTTTTTTCTCTTATTATACACAGTGTGCTGCAGGATCTGTTTTATGTGGTGCACACATACCACATAGATGTATTCTCTCATATCTAGGCCCAAATGTACCACTCACAGTTTATCAGAGTGAGCTGAGCTCATGACGTAGATCTACGGTTTGGACCCTGAATGTAAAGCCGTAGATCTATGGGACGGACCCTGAAAGGGTTAAGCTCTTTCAAAGATGCTTCCATATTTCTATTTTATCATCAAAAAGTCTTACTTTTTGCCAGTTTGTTGATTCTCAACAATTTTCATAGGTACTCTGGTACTTCTACATTTTTTTTTATACTTCAAATATTTGACAATACCTGTAGTTTAACATTGTATGGGGAGGAGGGAAAGGTTAATAAGCTACAGACCTGACAAGTACTAATACAGAAATCAACTGACAGTATTTAGTAAACTCAAGAAAATAAAAGATACTTAGTTTTCATAGTATAATTTACATTCTATACACAGCATTTGTACAGTAAACACAATTGTCCATCAGTGTTACACACAACCTGAAAAAAAAAAAATTAGCTATTAGTTTAATGAATGATAATATACTGCACTACATTTACTTTACATAGAAAAGGCACAAACAGTAAAAGAGCCCAGCTTTCTTATCAAAGCAATTTGCTGAGGTTTAACAATCTAGCTACCAGCACCTCTAATTCAGAAAGATTATTTCACCAACCCAAGGCAAACACTAGGATACAGTTATTAGAAAATATTTTGGTCCTGTGGCCTTGATCACTTCTAACATAAAAGGACCAAAAATGACAGCAGGTACAGGTATAATAGTGAGGTGTGAGATATGTAGTAACCTGATGAAAGAAAGCAAGCAAAGTTTCTTAAGTAGGCATCTTAACCCTTTGACTGTCGTGGCCGTATATATACGTCTTACGAGGTACCGTATTTGACATATATATACTCATAAATTCTAGCGGCTTCAAATCAAGCAGGAGAAAGCTGGTAGGCCCACATGTGAGAGAATGGGTCTGTGTGGTCAGTGTGCACCATATAAAAAAAATCCTGGAGCACGCAGTGCATAATGAGGAAAAAAAAAACTGACCGTTTTTTTTAATTAAAATGCCAACTTTGTGGTCTATTTTCGTATAGTATTTATGGTTGTATTCTCGTTTTCTTGGTCTCATTTGATAGAGTGGAAAACATATAGAAATGGAGGTGATTTTGATTGATTTTACTATAAAAAGAACCTGGAAATGGAGCTCAAAGTAGGGGAAATGTTTAATTTTTGCCAATGTTCAAAAGTAAACAAATGATGTCATTGTCTAATAAATGTCCAACTAGCCATTCTAATATGCAGTCATGAATGAGTTAATGTTATTTATACAATTATTACAGTATTGCAGTAGTCTGCATAATAGTAAGTCTTCCATTTTTTGTTTGAATAAAAATTCTAAATAGAAAGCAAGAGTAATATCAGAGGGGCCTGGAGACATGACTGATGAACAAAGAAAATGTTATTTTAGAGCCAGGAATGCCTGCATTGTTCATTCTGGACCTTATTTTGAAATAGTCATATTTTTTAATTTTCGTGAAATTGGCCAAATTGCAAATTTCTGACCACATTATTGGGTAGTTGAAATCGGTAAATGGGCAGTTTCTTGTACTCAATTGATAGAAAAAATGGAGTTCTAAAGAAATAGCTATGAGTTTGGTCGACTGGAACAAGGGAATTAGCCGAAAATAGGGCTCAAAGTGGGCGAAATCGCCGATTTGTAAATATCGCCGAGGTCGCTAACTTCGCGAGAGCATAATTCCGTCAGTTTTCCATCAAATTTCGTTTTTTTGATGTCATTACAATCGGGAAAAGATTCTCTATCATTTCACAAATATTTTTTTTTTTTTTTTGAAACTTTGCGACACCAGGAGACACCTCAGGATTGGAGGTTGCGACAGTCAAGGGGTTAAGGAAGGATAAGACTACAGTAAAAACTTGTTGTGAAAACCAAACTTTGAGAAGCGAAAAGGATTGGGAGGAAACTTGATCCTAAACAGAATGACATGCAAAGAAAGCAATTAACAAAATATACAGTAGAGCCCAATGTTACAATGTTCTAGTTCACAATGTTCCTCATTTACAATATTCTGGCATTTAGAACCAATAAATTATTAAGACACACTGATCTGCAGTTACAAACATAGCAAATACTGTATTTTACTAATAAGTTGACTGATGCCCAAATCTCCGTCAGGGGATCAGTGATGGTGCTGTAGATCTACACAAAATGGATTTCTCAAATTTGCCAAGTAGCAAATTTTGACCAAGACAAGAGAGAATGGGTCTGTGGTGGATGTGAGAAGTATATAAAAAAATCCTTCCCCAAACAGTACATGATGGGAACAGCTAGCCTGCACTCACATTTAAGTTAAAATAGACAGGTATTTTTTTTTTTAACTAGAATGGTTTTCTTATTTTATTAGTTATTTCTTGATGCTAATAGTAAAATAGAGAAGTTCAAAACTACAGACAACGTGAAATAGGCATCAAACTGGCGTAAAATCAAGTACGAGAAATTTTCCTGAAGGGCAGGGGCCCCTCAATTCCTCTCCAGTCTGTTGTATGGATGGTCTAAACCATGATGAAGCATTCTTGATTATGACTTAAGAAATCGTAATGAGACTCTATGACCGCGGGTTCAATCCCGGCCGGGGGTATGGTTCATTCTTGATTATGGTTTATTAACCAAGAAATAGGGATAAAACATTTGATTTTTTAGTGTGGATTCAAAATGGAGGGCAAGTTACATAGAAGCCTAGGAACATTATTAATGAACAAAGGGAAGGTTGCCTTAGTGGTTGGAATGCTACAATTTTTGTTTTCAAATTGTACATTTTTAAAAATAATGTTAAAATTGTTCAAATTACCAACTTCTGGGTTTGTAACTCTCACTGTCTGTCATGTAGATCTGTTATTGACATAGGGCGAGTCACGTAGATCTATGTCACGTGCAGTGCACACAGTATAAAAAAAATCCTGCCTCACATGGTGCATGATGGCAAAATCAAACCTCCTACCTGGAGGGTGTTTTGGGAAACAATGCCCCTGCAGCCTGGGCCATGACCAGGCCTCTTGGCAATGTTTTTGGTTTAAAACAGCAAATTTTGGGTGTTTTCTATGGTAGATTTTATGGTTATATTGACAGTTTCTTGCTGTCTTTTAACAGAGTGGAAATATTCTATTTTTGCCAATTTTCCTAAGGATGAGTACAGAGCCCCCTTACTTCCCTTGGTCTGTTTCATGGGTTTTTACTAGGTCTGATTCAATGATTGGGACACTATAAACCATGACCATTCATTCCTGAATATATTTTATCCACGAAATGGGATAAATATTCAAATTTTTGTGTAATGATGAATTCAAAGTTGAAGGCAAGTGTGATTAATAAAAAGAGTAAGTATTGATTTAGTGTGAGAAATGTCTGCAGTGGTTTTTTTTTTTTTTTTTTTTTTTTTTTGATAGCCAAATGGGTGGATTCTGGTGCTCAATCAATAGAATGAGTCTTATAGCAAAATAGATAAGAATTTGGTCAAACTGAGCAATGGAATTGGCTTAAAATAGGGCTCAAAGTGGGCAAAACCTCCTATGCATAAACTGCACCCACACCACCAACCTTGTGCCTGAATAATTCCATAAATAACAAAAGGCACAATACACAAATAACCCACACATAGATGAGCTTACGACAACATTTCAGTCCGACTTGAATCATTTACAAAGTCACACTAAGAGAAAGGAGAGAGTATATATAGGCCAGCAGAAAGAAAGAAAGAAAGAAAAAAAATGATGATGATGATGATGACAATGATGATGATGATGATGATTGATGATGATTGATGATGATGATTGATGATGATTATTATTATTATTATTATTATTACAAAAAAAGTTATTTTTTAAGATGGTAGGTTTACTCATTTTGTAATAAAGAGTTCGGGATACATAAATACACATTAAAATAAATGAATCTTTAATATTATATAAAACACACAATCTTTGGTCTAGAGGTATTTAAAATATATATACATGTTACAATAATAAATTATTAGCATCTTAAATTATTAATAAATTATTAAATTATTAGCATCGGTGGGAGACGGCCGACTTGTTGGGGAAAAAAAAAAAAAAAAAAAAAAAATATCTATGCTAAAATAATAAATTATACGTAACATTTACAATAATAAATTAGTCAACTCTGTGTCTCACGACACCTTAATGACGCTCCGTGTCTCACACGACACTTATCCATGGTGTGTTGTGACGCTCCCTCTCAACTGTGTCACTTGACACCCTTTCCTCCGTGTAATGACGCTCCTGCTCAACCGTGTCCACTAGACACCCTTTTCTGTGTCACACGACACTCCTACTCTCCGTGTCACACGACACCCTTTTCTCTGCGTCATACACAATATCTCTACTGTGTCACTCTTGACACCCTTGTCTCTGCGTCGCACACTATCACCTACAGCGTCTTTCTCGAGGCCAGTCACATGACACTATTCAATGTACACTACAACCAGGCCATCTTCAGTGTCACACAACACCCTTTTCTTCTCAGTGTTCCACTCCATCATACTTCCCTAAGTGTCACACTACGGTCCTAACCCAGTTCAGTGTAACACTCCAACCTTTTCTTCATGTAATGTCCCACTAAAACAGCATCAGGTGACTCCGGCCCACAGTTGACCAGCGTAGGCGGTGAGTCCGCAGACATCACCGGTAGTCCTGTAAATACTCTCCAAGGCTGGTAGAAGTACACCGTAAGATAGTCTGGCAAGTACTATCTACCGCCTTCAAGACCAATTGACACACCGCAAGTAGGTTCGGTTAATCCTGCTTGCAGAACACCATGCTGCAAGCTCACTGAATGCGGCCGTCAAGTAACTGAGGCCAACAGACTCGGTGAGCTGCGGTGAGCGCTTCTTCTAAAATCAGTAGAAGCCAGAAGAATACCAAATGATGGGCAGGAGAATACTCTCTACTGCCAGTAGATCTATACTGTAAGGTGTTCTGGTAATTACTGCTGCGGTGCATACCGTGAGGTGCTCAGGTACTTACTGCTCTAAGGCCAGTAGATGTGTACCGTGAGGTGTTTAGGTACGTACTGCTTCTAAGGCCGGCTCAGCAGTCCCCACAATGGGTTTGATGACGTACCCAGTGGTACTGCCGGTCGGCAGGTTAACCATTTAACCACTAGTTTGGTAGGGGGCCGCAACAATGGGTGGTGGTGGTGGTAGTATGGTGGTGGTGGTATGGTGGTGGTGGTATGGTGGTGGTGGTATGGTGGTGGTGGTGGTATGGTGGTGGTGGTGGTATGGTGGTGGTGGTGGTGGTATGGTGGTGGTGGTGGTGGTATGGTGGTGGTGGTGGTATGGTGGTGGTGGTGGTATGGTGGTGGTATGGTGGTGGTGGTGGTATGGTGGTGGTGGTGGTATGGTGGTGGTGGTGGTATGGTGGTGGTGGTGGTATGGTGGTGGTATGGTGGTGGTATGGTGGTGGTGGTATGGTGGTGGTGGTGTGGTGGTGGTGGTATGGTGGTGGTATGGTGGTGGTGTGGTGGTGGTATGGTGGTGGTATGGTGGTGGTATGGTGGTGGTGTGGTGGTGGTATGGTGGTGGTGTGGTGGTGGTGGTGGTGGTATGGTGGTGGTGGTGGTGGTGGTGGTGGTATGGTGGTGGTGGTGGTGGTGGTGTGGTGGTGGTGGTGGTGTGGTGGTGGTGGTGGTATGGTGGTGGTGGTGGTATGGTGGTGGTGGTGGTGGTATGGTGGTGGTGGTATGGTGGTGGTGGTGGTATGGTGGTGGTGGTATGGTGGTGGTGGTGGTATGGTGGTGGTATGGTGGAGGTGGTATGGTGGTATGGTGGAGGTGGTATGGTGGTCGTGGCGGTGGTATGGTGGTGGTGGTGGTGGTATGGTGGTGGTGGTATGGTGGTCGTGGTATGGTGGTCATGGTGGTGGTGGTATGGTGGTGGTGGTGGTGGTGGTATGGTGGTGGTGGTGGTATGGTGGTGGTATGGTGGTATGGTGGTGGTATGGTGGTATGGTGGTGGTATGGTGGTGGTGGTGGTATGGTGGTGGTATGGTGGTGGTGGTCGTATGGTGGTGGTGGTGGTATGGTGGTGGTGGTGGTATGGTGGTGGTGGTGGTAGTGGTATGGTGGTGGTGGTGGTGGTGGTGGTGGTATGGTGGTGGTATGGTGGTCGTATGGTGGTGGTATAGTAGTAGTATAGTAGTAGTCTAGTAGTAGTAGTAGTAAAAAGCTCAGTGCTTCAAGGCATGGTCCTGGCACCTTTACTGTTTTTTATCCTCAATGTTGACAAAAACTCACTACAGTTTGCAGAGGATGCTAAAATAAGCATGAAAATCACGTCAGTAGAGGACAAAAAACTGCAAGACGTAAACAGTCCTCCAGTGAGTAGCGGAGAGTAACGTGACATTCATCAGTAACAAGTACCAACTATTTAACCCTTTGACTGTCGCGGCCGTATATATACGTTTTACGAGGTACCGTGTTTGACGTATATATACTCATAAATTCTAGCGGCTTCAAATCAAGCAGGAGAAAGCTGGTAGGCCCACATGTGAGAGAATGGGTCTGTGTGGTCAGTGTGCACCATATAAAAAAAATCCTGGAGCACGCAGTGCATAATGAGAAAAAAAAACTCCAACCGTTTTTTTTAATTAAAATGCCGACTTTGTGGTCTATTTTCGTATAGTATTTATGGTTGTATTCTCGTTTTCTTGGACTCATTTGATAGAATGGAAAACATATTATAGAAATAGAGGTGATTTTGATTGATTTTACTATAAAAAAAACCTAGAAATGGAGTTCAAAGTAGGGGAAATGTTTGATTTTTGCTAATGTTCAAAAGTAAACAAATGATGCCATTGTCCAATAAATGTCCAACTAGCCATTCTAATATGCAGTCATGAATGGGTTGATGTTATTTATACAATTATTACAGTATTGCAGTAGTCTGCATAATAGTAAGTCTTCTATTTTTTGTTTGAATAAAAATTCAAAACAGAAAGCAAGAGTAATATCAGAGTGGCCTGGAGACGTGACTGATGAACAAAGAAAATGTTATTTTAGAGCCAGGAATGTCTGCATTGTTCATTCTGGATCTTATTTTGAAATTGTCATATTTTTTAGTTTTCGTGAAATTGGCCAAATTGCAAATTTCTGACCACATTATTAGGTAGTTGAAATCGGTAAATGGGCAGTTTCTTGTACTCAATTGATAGAAAAAAATGGAGTTCTAAAGAAATAGCTATGAGTTTGGGCAACTGGAACAACAGAATTAGCCGAAAATAGAGCTCAAAGTGGGCGAAATCGCCGATTTGTAAACAGCGCCGAGGTCGCTAACTTCGCGAGAGCATAATTCCGTCAGTTTTCCATCAAATTTCGTTTTTTTGGTGTCATTACAATAGGGAAAAGATTCTCTATCATTTCATAATTTTTTTTTTTTTTTTTTTTTTAATTTTGCGACACCAGGAGACACCTCAGGATTCGGGTTGCGACAGTCAAGGGGTTAAATATGGAAAGAATGAAGGACTCAAGAAAGACACTGAATACAAAATGCAAGATCACCAAACAGAACAAAAGGAACACGAGAGATCTGGGTATATGAATCTCGGTTGACCTTTCAAAAAAATATTAAATTGATATATCGTGAAAGCCAGGAAGATGACGGGGTTGACGAGAACTTCCAAACCAAGGGAAATAGCATCAATGGTGACACTGAACAATGCTCTGGCTTAGAGCACTGTTCAGTGTTGCCAGCTCCTTTCAGGGCAGTAGCTATATTAGAACTGGAACAGGTAGAGATCATTTACAGCTTACATAGATCCAATAAAGCATTTAAATTACTGGGAACATTTCAAAGTCCTAAACATGTACTCACTAGAGCAAGTATACGTTTAGGAAGGTGTTCGAGGGTCTGGTCCCAAATCAACACACTGCCATAACATACTGGAGTGAAAGAAATGGAAGATGTGTAAAATAAACCCAATGAAAAACAGGGGCACTGAGCACAATAAGAGGAACATTTTTATCAACATCCATGGTCCTAGACTGTTTCCACACTACCACATATCTGGAATATTGTAGAAGTTTTCAAGAGGAAATTGGATATGTGGCTCCACTAAGTGCCAGATCAACCAGGCTGTGATGGATATGTAGACCAGCAGGCCAATGGCAGAAACAGCCTGGTTTTATCAGGCAAGCACCAGACAAGCCCAGCCAAGGGCTGGGCTGCAAGAGTAAGAAAACTCTAAAGCCTTCAAAGGTACATCAAAGGAATGGGTGAAGCTCTGAACAGTGGGCACTCATGCCACATATACACACAATTATCCTCATCACTACCTTCCCACAGCCTATGTTCAGGAGCACTAACCCTAAGTATAACTGAGGAAGTGGATAACAGTGAGAGAGTAGTGAGTATATGTAGTGTCTCACATTAGAGGGTAGACAGCAGCAACAGCCAACAAGTGCAAATAAAGCCCAGCTTTGCTACCAAGTGTATTTCCTAAAGCTGGACACAATACAAGAGACGATGGGAGCGAATAAGAGCAAGAAAGAGGGAGGCAGTCTAGCTGCTACTGACCCCTGCACATCTATTTTGTTAAACAGTACAGTATACATTATATCTGTGGAAGGCACCAATATTATTTCCCATGTGACAAATTTTTTAAAGAATTTTTTTATGATTTGAAAGAGCATATTTTTCTGAATACAACTAAAAAATGAAATCAGAAGAAAACTTAAGGTTTTATTGACATTGGAAAATAAAAATCACTCATCAGCACCAATGGTATATATATGCATAGCTAATTTTTTTCCTATTTACTTACCCTAAATTATGATATAATACTGTAATTCTGTAACTGACTTTCAGTGTCTAACAATATGTATACTAATTTCTCATATTAGATGCTTTCCAAGGTGTTTTATTACCCAAAACAAGGAAAACACAAAGTACAAAAAAAAAAAAAAATCCATTAAGTACAACAAATCAGTAATAAATCTTACCTGGAATTGAAAAAGATGCTATTTTGCTTAAGTCATATTACTCTTCTACTTCTCCATCTGGCTTACAGGAGGTGAACAAACCAAGATTCCTGATACGGTCAAACTCAGCCTGAGCATCATAATTCCTGAAATACAATATACAATACTGTATATGATCTGTGAAGTTTAATATGTGCATGGAAAAGCGGCAAAAACAAATTTTAATATCAGCAACACATTTGCCCATAAAGCCATCCACTATATACAGCTGTAAATTTCTCTATATTAATGAAAGTTAAATTACTTTATCTTATTTTCCTTAACATAATATGATCTTAATTACATAATAGATCATGTTGAACTTTTTAATACTAAACCTTCCATTGTTGAACACAGAACACTTCATATTTTTACTTAATGGACAAACTAGCTCAGTCATTAAATCTGCAAAGCTACTGAAATTGTTTCCATTGAGGGAAACTGGGTTTCTAGATAAGGCTTAAAGAGATGCACACCCCTTCAGTTGAATTAGTGAGATGGCATTAGATCAAACTATAATAATAATAAATTCCTTTCTTTTCTGCAATACGTACACAGGTAAGGTAGTTTACGTTTTTATTTGTAACACATTGGCCATCTCCCACCGAGGCAGGGCGACCCGAAAAAGAGGAAAAACTCATCATTATTCACTCCATCACCGTCTTGTCAGAGGCATGCCTAAACTACAGTTAACCCCTTGACTGTCGCAACCCCAAATCCTGAGGTGTCTCCTGGTGTTTCAGAAAAAAAAAAAAATCTTATGAAATGATAGAGAATTTTTTCCTGATTGTAATGACACCAAAAGAACAAAATTTGATGGAAAACTGACGGAATTACGCTCTCACGAAGTTAGCAACCGCTGTGATATTCACAAATCAACGATTTCGCCCACTTTGAGCCCTATTTTCGGCTAATTCCTTTGTTCCAGTCGACCAAACTCATAGCTATTTCTTTAGAACTCCATTTTTTCTATCGACTGAGTACAAGAAACTGCCCATTTACCGATTTCAACTACCCAGTAATGTGGTCAGAAATTTGCAATTTGGCCAATTTCATGAAAATTAAAAAATACGACAATTTCAAAATAGGGTCCAGAATAAACAATGCAGACATTCCTGGCTCTAAAATAACATTTTCTTTGTTCATCAGTCATGTCTCCAGGCCCCTCTGATATTACTGTTGCTTTCTATTTTGAATTTTTATTCAAACAAAAAATAGAAGATTTACTGTTATGCAGACTACTGCAATATTGTAATAGTTGTATAAATTTCAACCCATTCATGACTGCATATTAGAATGGCTACTTGGACATTTATTGGAAAATGATATTTGTTTACTTTTGAACATCGGCAAAAATCGAACATTCCCCTACTTTGAGCTCCATTTCAAGGTTCTTTTCATAATAAAACCAATCAAAATCACCTCTATTTCTAGAATATGTTTTCCATTCTATCAAATGAGACTAAGAAAACAAGAATACAACCATAAATACTATATGAAAATAGACCATAATGTCGGCGTTTTAATTAAAAAAAAAAAAAGTCGGAATTTTTTTTTTCTCATTATACACTACTTGCTGCAGGATTTTTTTTATATGGTGCACACTGACCACACAGATCCATTCTCTCACATGTGGGCCTACCAGCTTTCTCCTGCTTGATTTGAAGCCGCTAGAATTTATGAGCACAGTGGACCCCCAGTTCGCGATGCTATCGGTACCCGATAAATCCGGTAACCGATGCATTATATCGCAGAAAATTTGCCTCGGTTCCCGTTACAAAACCCGGTATGCGATACGATTCGTACGAGACGTGTCCAGTGTTTACAAGCCAGCCAGTGTGCGCGCATATAAGGATACATTCGGTACATTCTATATTATCCATATTATCACTCTTTTTTGGTGCTTTTTTCTGTCAAATGAGTCACCATGGGCCCCAAGAAAGCTTCTAGTGCCAACCCATCGAGACCAAGGGTGCTAACGACTACTGAAATTAAGGAAATGTGTGCGAAGTGGGTTGAAGTGCAAACCTTTTTTGATGAAAATCACCCTGACACAGCTACTGCAAGCCGTGTTGGCAAACTGTACACTGACAATGTTGTGAACCACTTTAGGAAAGTCATAAAGGAACGAGAGGTACAGGCCTCTATGGACAGATATGTTGTGCGACAGAAGTCCAGTGACTCTCAAGCTGGTCCTAGTGGCATTAAAAGAAGAAGGGAAGTAACCCTGGAAAAGGACTTGCTACCTCAAGTCCTAGTGGAGGGGGATTCCCCTTCTAAACATTAAAAACTTCGACACTCTCCCCTCCTCCCATCCCATCAATCATCACCAGATCTTCATTAAAGGTAAGTGTCAATTATTCTATTGTGATTATTCTATTGTTATTATTGTTATTGTAATTATTAGATTGCATTAAACTTAATATATCATGTGGTAAAAGTTTTTTTTTTTCATACTTTTGGGTGTCTTGCACGGATTAATTTGATTTCCATTATTTCTTATGGAGAAAATTGATTCGCTTTCCGATAATTTTGGTTTACGATGAGCTCTCAGGTAGGCATGCCTCTGGCAAGACAATAATGGAGTGACTGATGATGAAAAGTGTTTCTTCTTTTCCAGCCACCCTGCCTTGGTGGGAAATGGCAGATGTGTTAATAAAAAAAAAATTATTACTTTTTGCTTATGCACCACCAAAGGAACCTTTATCACTTTAGAAGAAATAAGGATTATTTAAATTACAGTTTAGAAGCCCTAGTGTACCAGGTACAGCAAATATGTAGGAAAAGTGATATACTGGTTATATAAATGCACTCACTTGTAAAACTCAGCATAGATACGTTTCCTGGGATCCTGAACCAAGAGTTTCCATGATGTGGCAGCTACAATACTGAGACCACAAGCAATTATAATGTTCCTCTTAATTTGGGAAGCCAAAAGGCCCCGCATAACAGGCTTGGCAATAGTCATGGTTGTTGCCTGAAAAAAATTAAATACCAGATAACTTAAAAATGAACAGCTAATTAAACAGCTGCAAAGAAAAACTTAAATCAACTGTAGAATTTATTAAGGAACAAAGACCCCTGGATGATTTCATAACCCCATGACAAATGTTTACTCCAGATCCTCTTACAAGAACTATTAGTATGTTTAAATTTCTTCTTTTCTTTCAACAAATCGGCTATGTCCCACTGAGGCAGGGTGGCCCAAAAAGAAAAGCAAAAGTTTCTTAAACTTTAGTAATGAATACAGGAGAAGGGCTTACTAGTCCCTCGCTCCTGGCATTTTAGTTGCCTCTTTCGACACGCATGGCTTACGGAGGTTATATTTTTCCAGGTTTACTGCTACCAATACCTAGACTTGGCTTGGCTTTGGTCTCCTCCAGGGTATTATATGCATCATATCTGTATACATGGAGAGGGTTTTGGGGATCAACGCCCCTGCAGCCCAGTCTGTGACCAGACCTCTCGTTGGATCAGTCTGCTACTGCTGGCCGCATGCAGATTGACGTACAAACCACAGCTGGCCAGGCGACTGTCCAGCTCCCTTTTATAAACAGCCAGGGGTCTATTGGTAACCCTCCTTATGTATGCTGGGAGCCAGATGAACAGTCTTGGGCCTCTGACACTTACTGAGTGGCACCCCTGCTTCTTATTGAGGGGATGTTGCATTGTCTGCCAAGTCTTCTTATGGAATTTTTGTGTACAGATTTGGGGCTAGTCCCTCTAGGATTTTCCAAGTGTATATTATCACATATCTTCCTTGCCTGCATTCCAAGGAATACAAATCAAGGGACTTTCAACCATTCCCAGTAGTTTAGGCGCTTTATTGTACTTATACGTACCATGAAAGTTCACTCTATATTCTCAAGGTCTGCAATTTTGCCTGCCTTGAAAGGGGCTGTTAGTGTACAGCAGTAATCCAGCCTAGAGAGAACAAGCAATTTGAAGTCATCACAGGCTTGGTATCTCTAGCTTTGAAGATTCTCATTAGCCATCCTATCATTTTCCTAGCAGACGAGTAGATACATTGTTGTGATCTTCGAAAGTGAGATTCTCTGACATCAGTCCTGGTCCATCACATTAGTTTTTCATACTACTGTGTGATGGAATTTGTTTTATACTCCTTTCCACTTTCTCAAGTTTTCCATAGTGGAGTAATTGAAATTTGTCTTCGTTGAACTTGTTGTTTTCTGTGGCCCATTTAAAGATTTGGTTGATGTCAGTTTGGGGATTTGCAGTGTATTCGATGGATGACAACTGTCATGCAAATTTAGGCATCAGCAAAGGAGGACAAGGTGCCGTAGCTTGCATCTCTGTCAGATATGAGGATGAGGAAAAGGATGGGAGGGAGTGCTGTACCTTGTGGAACACGGCTTTTCATTGTAGCTGCCCCTGACTTTACTTCGTTTACTATTACTCTGTGTTCTATTTGTTAGGAAGTTAAAGATCCATCAACCCACTTTTCCTGTTACATGTATTCCTTTATCACTCATTTTGTATGACACCATGATTGCACTTGTTGAAGGCTTTTGCAAAATCTGTGTACTGCAGGAAGTCTGAATAAATGAAGATATACCTTTACCTTTGATGTACCTTCCAAGAGTTTCGAGAGTTTATCTACTCCCTGAGCCCAGCCATGGGCCAGGCTTGTCTGGTGCTTGCCTGGTCAACCAGGCTTTTGCTGCTGGAGGCCCACTACCCCACATATCCATCACAGCCTGGTTGGTCTGGCACCTGGTGAAGATACTTGTCTAGTTTACTCTTGAAGGCTTCTACACTTGTTCCAGCAGTGTTTCTGATATCTTCTAGTAAGATGTTGAAAAGTCTGGGACCCCAGATGTTGATACAGTGTTCCCTTATTGTCGCCACCGCACCCCTGCTCCTCACTGGGTTTATTTTACACTTCCTCCCATATCTCTCACTGTTGCCTAAGGACAATGTCACTTGTGACCCTAATCGTGCATAGTTTATTAACATTCTGTTCTACATAATTTATTATTTCTGGAATATCACTAGTATCTTCCTGTGTAAAAACTGAGAGGAAGTATGTGTTAAAAATTCTACACATTTCCTTTTCACTGTCCGTGAGCTGACCCGAGTAACTTTTGAGTGGGCCTATCTTGTCCCTGATCTTACTTCTGTATACCTGAAAGAATCCTCTTGGGTTAGTCTTCTATTCTCTTGCAACTTTAACCTCATAATCTCTTTTTGCTTTTCTTATTCCCTTTTTTATTTCTCTCTTTAACTAAATAGTATATTGATTTCATAACTGCCCCTCTCCTCTTTTGATTTGCCTATATATGCCTCTCTTTTGACCAATGAGATGTTTTAATCTATTGTTCATCCACTTAGGATCATTTTTGCTTGATCTGATTTCCCTATTTGGAACATAAGTTCTCTGAGCAGCTAGAACTATGCCGTGTAAGAGTAGACTATACTGATTCACATAAGATTTTGGCCATATTAAGTTAGATGTATATTAAAGATATTATTTTAATGTGTAAATAAAAAAAAAAAAAAAAAAAAAAAACATGAACCCTCACACACCGAGGGGTCCACGGTTCAGTCCCCAGCAAGGGTGGAAATATTGGGCATGATTCCTTACACCTGCTGTCCTTGTTTACCTAGCAGTAAGTAGGTACCCGGGTGCTTGCTTGCTTGGGGGGTGGGGGCAAGATTGATGAACCCCAATGGAAATAAGACAGACAGTCCTCAATGACACTGATTTCTTGGGTTATCCTGGGGTGGCTAACATTCTGGGTTAAAAATCCAAACAAATCTCATCTTAACCTCAGGAAACCCTCCAGAACCAACCTGAAATACTTAATATAACTTAACCTTACTCTGCCATTGTCATTCACCTATTTGTGACTGCAGGGGTTGAGTCATTACTCCTGGCCCTGCCTCTCTGCTGTCCAGCATTGGGTGCATGCTCACTTGCCTCTGTGAACCCTATCATACCTATTCTTAAAACTATGTATGGATCCTGCCTGTAAATCTTCACTACCTATATGCATCCTTGTTCACACAGGGCCAGGCCCAGCACACCACTCAATACTCAGACTGTAATAAAGTTGGTAGAATTACCGACAATATGTAAAGTAAAAGGACACAAATGCAACTAATGTGACATTTTTATTGTGGCAACATTTCGCCCTCCAGGAGCTTTGACAAAGCTCCTGGAGAGCGAAACGTTGCCACAATAAAAATGTCACATTAGTTGCACTTGTGTCATTTTACAATACTCAGACTAAGTAAGTATTACCTAGGATTACTCAAAAAAATAAAGTCAGACAAAGGGACTTGTGTCCACTGTAATCATAATTCAGTTTTAAGGCTGCCAAAAATGTTTTGTATAAATAACGGGCTTTCTAAAAAGTGGTTATATATGTCAGTCACCTTAACTGTATAATACAGTGTACTCCACTTTAAAGGAATATTATTATAATCAAAAAGCGCTAAACCCACAAGGGTCATACAGATTATAAAATGTAAGGTAATACCAGAGTTCCGTATAGCAGGCGATAACTAAGACACCATTACATTCACGGGGAAGAGCTAAACCCGTTGGGAAGTAAAGAATCACCTGGGGGGATAGGAAACAATCAGTTTTTTACCCAAGGGTAGCTCAAATTCCCTGGATCACGAGCCCTTCATAGGTACTAGGGTGTGGGTTAAGAAATTTAGGTGGGAGGGAAGAGTGAGGTAGATGGTGGACGGCAGCAGTGACCGGCGAGGCTGCTGCTACTGCCATATATATACTACATAAGCAACACCACAGGCACAGTGTGAGGGTTACCTTGGCAGCAGTGAGGGCAGCCGTCAGGGTAGATGGAGCACAACCTCCAGCAAGATGGAGAGAGAGATGATAATGGTGTAGTGAAGATGGCGCAGTGTTGGAGAGTACGTGAGGGAGCACCACTGCTGGAGCAACTCTGCACTACCTGCGTCACCAACACCGCCGTATTTAAAAAAATTTAATATCACTAGGGTTTAATATAACTCTGACTTCAGTATAACACTGCATGCATATGCCATTTTGAAAAGACACTTGAGGCTTAACGTTTAAATAATAAGATATTACAAGGCCCTCAATGGAAATAAGTCAATTTGACCTTATTTTGGGTTATCCTAGTTAATTTACACTATGTATGATAATTAGTAAATAAATAAGTTTATTTAGTCAGTGACATTTCCATTAGGGTACTTACGTATACCTGTGTTTAAATAAAATTAATTACACTCGGACATAATGGTGACCAAGGCCTCAGGACTGAAATGTTTTCTAATATGTCCAAGTGTTTACTCAATTATTTTTTAAAGCACTTGTTAGTAGTATTTACCATTATTTATACCTACTTGTATAACACGGCATACATAGGTCCCTAAAAATAGGAGAGTAAATAGACATTTAAAGAAATAAATCACAGGTAAACCTGATGTCATTAGACAACTGAGACACCAGAGGAGACAATACATAAAAAATTACCAAAAGAATTGATACAGCAGACTGAGACAAAATTTTAACTTACACTTGTGCACACTAGAGCACATTTGGAAGCTAAAACACAAAGATAAGTCGTAGAAATCTCAGGAAGCAATTTTTTTCAGCCTCGGAATGGACAAGTAGTGGGATGATATCACATCAAAGAAGTCGCATCCAGGGACAAAATTAACCCAGTTTGCCTGAAATGCTCAGCATAACAAGGGACTTTATATATAGGCACCTAGATTACTGGGAACGGTTGAAGTCCCTTGATTTGTACTCCCTGGAACGCAGGCGAGAAAGATACACGATAATATACACTTGGAAACTCCTTAAGGGACTAGTACCAAATTTACACACGAAAATCACTCCCTACGAAAGCAAAAAGACTGGGCAGGAGATGCAACATCCCCCCCCCCCATGAAAAGAGGGGGCGCCACGAATACACTAGGAGACAACACAATAAATATCAGGGACCCAAGACTGTTCAACTGCTTCCCAGCATACATAAGAGGGATTACAAACAGACCCCTGGTTGTCTTCAAGAAGACTTTGGACAGGCACCTAAAGTCAGTACTTGACCAGCCGGGCTGTTGTTTGTACGTCGGTTTGTGCGGCCTACGGTAACAACCTGGTTGATCAGGCTCTGATCCACCATGAGGCCTGGTCACAGACCGGGCCGCGGGGGCGTTGATCCCCGAAACCCTCTCCAGGTAAGGTATACAGGCCTATCTGACATCAATTACATACTACTATAAAGAAAGTCCCTTGTTATGCAGAGCATTTCGGGGAAATTAGGTTAATTTTGTCCCCAGGAGGCGATGCAACATACCCCCAGTGAAAAGTAGGGGCGTCACTGTACACTAAGAGAAAACGCAATAAGTGTCCGGGGCCCAAGACTATTCAACAGCCTCCCACCAGCCATAAGGGGCATTACCAGTAGACCCCTGGTTGTCTTTAAGAGGGAGCTGGACAGATACCTAAAGTCGGTGCTGGATCAGCCGGGCTGTGGTTCGCACGTTGGACTGCGTGCGGCCAGCAGTAACAGCCTGATTGATCAGGCCCTGATCCACTGGGAGGTCTGGTCGTGGACCGGGCTGCGGGGGCATTGATCCCCGGAATACCCTCCAGGAAGACTCCAGGTAGGATGCAACCAACACCAATCGACTAACACCCAGATACCCATTATACTGATAGGTGAACAGGGACAGCAAGTGTCTTAAGGAAACGTCTTAATGTTTCCACCTGTACCAAGGATCGAACCAAGGTCCTCAGTGTGTGAGCTTAGTGCGATGGCAATCGAACTAGGTATGACTGGGTTCACGTTTACATTAAACATGCCTTAAATCACGTCCACATCCTTCAGTGGCTCCAGTATAAATTTCTCCATCCTCAAGCTTCTCTGTTAGATTCATAAAGCCTGCTGCGCAGGCGAAAAGTCGCTCATCAACTAATCTAATGATGAGATACATAATAATATTATTAAACAATTCCTCTTAGTTTATTAAAAATTTAAGACCTGTTGATTACTCAGTGGTCAGTGTACATACACCAACAAATTCCAACTATTCCGTTATGGAAAACTGGAGGAGATAATAACTAGAACAGAGTATACTACAGACTCTGGCCATACAATAGAGCGGAAAAATAATGTAAGGGACCTGGGAGTAGTAATGTCTGAGGATCTCGCTTTCAAGGATCACAACAGTGCCACGATCGCACGTGCAAAGAAAATGATAGGATGGATAATGAGAACTTTCAAAACGAGAGATGCCAAGCCAATGATGATCCTTTTCAAATCACTTGTTCTCTCTAGGCTGGAATACTGCTGTACATTAACATCTCCATTCAAAGCAGGTGAAATCGCAGATCTAGAGAGTGTACATTATTATTACAATCAAGGGGGAAGCGCTAAACCCGGAGGATTATACAGCGCCTGGGGGGGATGTGGAAGGCATTCAGGCTTAATTTGGGGAACTGGAGCACAGATCCAATTCCCTAAATCAAGAGCCCCTCACCAACATCAAGGAACCTTCCTTGAGGGGTAGAGAGTGTACAGAGATCCTTTACTGCACGTATAAGTTCTGTCAAGCACCTTAACTACTGGGAACGCTTGGAAGCACTTGACTTGTACTCGTTGGAACGCAGGAGGAAGAGATATATCATAATCTACACTTGGAAAATCTTGGAAGGAATGGTCCCAAATCTGCACACAGAAATCACTCCCTACGAAAGTAAAAGACTGGGCAGGCGATGCAAAATGCCCCCAATAAAAAGTAGGGGCGCCATTGGTACACTAAGGGAAAACACCATAAGTGTCCGGGGCCCAAGACTGTTCAACAGCCTCTCATCAAGCATTAGGGGAATTGCCAATAAACCCCTGGCTGCCTTCAAGAGAGAGCTGGACAGACACCTAAAGTCAGTGCCGGATCAGCCGGGCTGTGGCTCGTACGTTGGACTGTATGCGGCCAGCAGTAACAGCCTAGTTGATCAGGCCCTGATCCATCGGGAGGCCTGGTCATGGACCGGGCCGCGGGGGCGTTGATCCCCGGAATAACCTCCAGGTAACCAAGAGATACACATCTCTGTGAATATATATAGATATACACTTCTACATGTTTAAGCAGAAATATATACATCAACATGTATAAACACAGTAATATACATCTAAAAAGGCTGCAGTTAGAATGATAACAAATTCTCACTACAGGCAACACACTCCACCAATATTCAAAACACTCAACCTACTCACCATACAAAACATCCATACTTATTATTGCATCTATTACATACATAGAACACTTAACTCTGATATTAACCCTCCCCTCAAACATCTCCTTGCCAACCTCAACAGGACACATGACCATAACACAAGGCACAGATCACTCTTTGATGTTCCTCGTGTCCATCTCACACTATGCAAAAACTCAATGCATATAAAAGGCCCTAAAATCTGGAATTCATTACCTGTAAATATAAAAGAAACACTACCTGTTTATAAATTCAAGTCTCTTCTCAAAGATCACTTACTCACTCAAAACCAAATAAATACTGAATAACTGAACCTTATAAATTGTATATCCTATATGTTACTCACAATTATATCACACAAATGTTAAACCTAGGACCCAATCTAACTTTATTATTTTTTTAAATACACTACCTAACAGGATACTCCATTCTAGTGAATGTACAGCAATGCATGCAACCATATGACCTGTCTTTGTAATACTCATTTGTGCTTTATAGTTATCTGTTTACAATAATGTTTTATCACTGATTTCATCATTGCTTAGTTAATCTTAAGTTAATTTTAAGCCAGCCCGTAATGCTATGCATATAAGTGGCTTTGGTATGCTGCTCTTACCTGTATTTTTTGTACCTCTGTATGTATGCTTAAATTACTAAATAAATAAATAAATAAATAAATAAAATAAATAAATATATACACAGGTTCAGGTAGGTTCGTCAGGACGGGTCCTGCCCCGCGTCATATGGTGACCCAGCAGTGGCTCCCCAACGATTGTTGGAGTTTGTACAAGTGATTTATCATTTACAACCCTATGACAAGGGCACGATGAGTCTTAAGTCAGTTAGTACACCGTTTACAGCCTTATGACAAGGGCACGGCGAGATTTTTTCAGCATAAGTGGCGGAGTTAGCTAAAATCGTCGAAAATACCCAGTAAACGGGGTATAGCACGTTCTCAGTCCGGTGTGTACGATGGTGAGTCTTCTCAACTCAACAGATATATCTATCTTCCCCACTCACTCACAGGAAAAGCAGAGGTACTGGTGCAAGGGAGTAAATTTATTCAAGTATGCACCAGCCGGCGTTCTCGCTGGTATGAGGCTGTCAACTTACTCCTTTAAGCCATTCCTGGTATATACACCTCTGTGAGAAAGAAAACCTTGCGTGAGACAAGAATGAGGAAGAATATTAGTCTATATTTCAACCTCCAGCTGAGGTCCTCTTCAGCACCAACACATCAATGTAAACTCTTCTCCATGGGGAACACTAAACCCGTAGGATTATACAGCGCACGTGGGGGGGATGGAAGGTATTCAGGCTCAATTCAGGGAACCGGAGCACAGATCCAATTCCCTAGATTAAGAGCCCCTCACCAGCGTCAAGGAACCTCCCTGGAGGGGTCTCCAAGGGGAAGTGGAAAAGAATTCTTCCTCCGTAAGCCATGCGTATCGTAAGAGGCAACTAAAATACCGGGAGCAAGGGGCCAATAATCCCTTCTCCTGTATTAATTGCTAAATTTAAAAAAAAAAAACTTCGTGTTTCTTTTTAGGTCACCTTGCCTCGGTGGGATACGGCCGGTGAGTTAAAAACAATATACCCTTATTGCTCAAAGCCAGTGGCGGCGGCACCACAGGGGTGTTTAACCCCCAAAATAGCAATATAACAATGCTACTTCAAAAAATGCCTGGTTGATCAGGCTCTGATCCACTATGAGGCCTGGTCACAAACCGTGCCGCGGGGGGCACTGATCCCCGGAACTCTCTCCAGGTAAACTCCAGGTAGCCCCCTCTTTCAAACAGATATCCACCTCACAGCTCCCCAGTATATAAATTCTAGCGCCAACCCTGCTCAGGACTGCTTCCTGGCATTATTGAAAGCAGCAGTGGACAGGTTTTAAAAACGACTGCATAATTTATTCATTAAACTACGGGATGCCAGATTTCAAAAATCACTGAAATTCTCGCTCAGCACTACAATCAAAAGCAGATCATTACTATTGCATAATTCTGTCCATTAAACCAAGCAAGAACTACAGTACCCTCAGTTTTATAAGCCAGTGGAATACTAGCAAAAAAAAAAAAAATAATATTCCTCACAGCCTGATTAATTTATTTTTCTATTTGTTAGATGAAAACTAATGAGATATTTTTTGCGCGTATGTTACGTTATCCAGCTTTATTAAGGAGGTTTATCAAACGAGTTTTATTAAGGTTTATCAAGGAGCTTTATTAAAGTTTATGAAAGGAGCTTTATTAAGATTTACTCACCGTTGTATGACCCTTGTGGGTTTAGCGCTTAGTTTTGACTATAATAATATTAAGATATGTCAAGGAACTTTACTGTTTTATTAATGAGATTTATCAGGGAGCTTTATAACGTTTATCAATGTTTATCAAAGAGCTTTAACAAGGTTTATCATGGAGCTTTATCAAAGAGCTTTAACAAGGTTTATCATGGAGCTTTATCAAAGAACTTTAACAAGGTTTATCATGGAGCTTTATCAAAGAACTCTAACAAGGTTTATCATGGAGCTTTATTAAATAACTTTAACAAGGTTTATCATGGAGCTTTATCAAAGAGCTTTAACAAGGTTTATCATGGAGCTTTATCAAAGAGCTTTAACAAGGTTTATCATGGAGCTTTATCAAAGAGCTTTAACAAGGTTTATCATGGAGCTTTATCAAAGAGCTTTAACAAGGTTTATCATGGAGCTTTATCAAAGAACTTTAACAAGGTTTATCATGGAGCTTTATCAAAGAACTTTAACAAGGTTTATCATGGAGCTTTATCAAAGAACTTTAACAAGGTTTATCATGGAGCTTTATCAAAGAACTCTAACAAGGTTTATCATGGAGCTTTATTAAATAACTTTAACAAGGTTTATCATGGAGCTTTATCAAAGAACTCTAACAAAGATTATCATGGAGCTTTATTAAAGAACTTTAACAAGGTTTATCATGGAGCTTTGACAAGCTTTATCATGGAGCTTTATTAAAGAACTTTAACAAAGATTATCATGGAGCTTTATTACAGAACTTTAACAAGGGTTATCATCGAACTTTATTAAAGAGCTTTAACAATGTTTATCATGGAGCTTTGACAAGGTTTATTATGGAGCTTTATCAGGAAGCTTTATGAGGAAGTTTAATCAAAGCTTTATCGGGGAGCTTTATCAAGCACACTTTTGCCTACACTGTAAACCCTTGTGGGTCATCTAGTACAGAAATAATTGAAGCTCAGTACAAGTGCTAACGCTTTCGGCTCACATCAGAAGGACCCAGGTTCGATCCCGGGACGAGTGGAGGTGTTGGGCATGTTTATTCACACCTGTTGTCCCTGAGTGCTAATGACCGGGGGTGGGTGGCATCCTGGGGAAGAGAATCAAATGACCAAAAATGGCAATAAACCACACTGCTTATTCTCCGTGTTAAAAAATTGCGGCCCGGTCTCTGATCAATCAAACTATTGGTAATTATTTCCATTCACTGAAACTCAAACTAGGAAGAAAAATAACAGTAGACTAACCTTAAAAAACAGGAAAATACTAACAAATTGTGTTCCAGGAAACCTCAGTTGGATTAATAATTTCATTGGGTATCATTTGATCCTCTACCCCAGGATAATATATCTTTATTTACTACGAGTACATGTACAAGGTATACAGATCATAGCTGACATCAATGACATACTACTATATAGAAAACCACTTGTTATGTTGAGCATTTTCCACAAATTATGTCAGTTTTGCCCCCAGGATGCGACCCACACCAGTCCACTAACACCCAGGTACCTATTTTACTGACAGGTGAACATGGACAGCAGGTGTCTTAAGGAAACACATCCTAATGTTTTCCAGCCGTACCGGGGATCGACCCCCGGACCTCAGTGTGTTATAACAGCAGCCTGTTCACTGCTAAGTGAACGGAAGCAAAATGTATTACCTAGAAGGACCCCGGTGGAAATAAGTCACATTGTTGGTTCATTATGAGGTTAAGATAACATAAGAAAATTTCTTTAGGTACAGGTACACATAAGTACAATTATTATACCTAGTAACATATGTGTAAGTTAACTAGGAACCTGCCCTCAAGGGAGGTTCCTTGACGTTGGTGAGGGGCTCTTGATCTAGGGAATTGGATCTGTGATCCAGTTCTCTGAATTAAGCCTGAATACCTTACACCCACCACATGCGCTGTATAATCGTACGGGTTTAGCGCTACCCCTTGATTAAAATATAATAATCCACTTTACTGTATTAGTTTCAGATATCCCGGCTCGCCCGTGATAGATCCCGGAATTTCTTTTTTCTACTGTGAGCCTCAGAAACCTGGAGGATAATACAACACTTCATACGATAAACTAGAGAAAAATTGCGTACAGTAGAGGCAGTTTTTAAAATACAGGAGAATAAGCCAGATCTAAAAAACTATGGGACATTTAACTTGGTTGAATGTGAGTTTGTCAGCCCCTGGGTGTTATATATTACATCGCACCGTCTTTAATAACGAGATTTTAGGATAATCATGGGGTTTCCTGTATATATATATGCATTTAATGACTTTCGTTAGCCATTACGACATAATTAGGCCAATGTAACCAAGTCTTATAAAAAAATAAGTTTCCTAACTAGTTCAACGATGAACTGATGAACATGTGTTACTGATGAATATTGGATTTATTAATACATCCAACAAAATTATATGTAATAGACGATAATACAATATGTATAGGTAACAAGTGCATAAATTCACCTGTTCCTTCAACTTGACGCAACCTAAATATAGAGAAAATATCTGATACACTGTGCTGTAAATCACTCAGGGCAATACCAGGAAACCATGATGAATTAATTTAGTATCCTTAATTCCCTTTTTATGCAATTATATACCTATTTCGTACAACATTATTGTCCGTGAAACCTAGTACAAAGTTTGCGTTTCAACCAATGAGAAATTACATTACTTAGAATTTCCACCAATGAGCAGCAAGCTTTCTTTTCACTCTCTAGAGGCTCCGTCTGTTTCTTTCACTTACTGCATATTTGCTCACTTATCACACTCAAATTATATTTTATTATCCAATTATAATTTAGTATAACTACTTATTAATAAGTCCTAAGTACGAAGGCTGAAATTAGTTAATTAATAGTTTGTATATGGAAATAAATGTTGTATTATTTGTGAAGAAAAAGACGGGGCTTAGGGCACCTTCCCATCAGGCCTCAGATTGATCAGCGCATGCGTAAACAAGACATTGCAAATGGCGGCGAATGTTATTGTTTAATGGAGTCTGTAATATTTCACAATCATGCTTGGATTTACCTCTATAACAGGTAAGATGCGTCCAAGTGATGGTGTAAGAAAGCGAGTTTAGTATCTCAAGAACACATTACAGTGCAAATGGACGGTTAAAAGTGGCTAGTGAGTGAAAAAATCATTTTTCACAAAATGGTGTTTGGAACGAGTGACGTTCGCTTGGCCATAGCTAAGACCGAAACTCATGGCGTTTTTGCTAGAATAACCTGCTAACGCTTGGCCAAGTCAGTGAAAACTCGAGTTAACCGCGACGCTGGGATCTAAGTGTCAGTCGTTGTTAGCAAGTGAAGTGTTAAATGTGATGATGGGGAGAAAGAAAAGTGGTTGAAAATACGGCGGTATCGGCGGCTTGAGGCCGTCCCTGGGCCCAGGCCCTCAACAATTCACCACCATCGGGATTTACGCAATATTTCCACTTACCTGGACACGCCTACTTCGCCAATGGTGTGTAGAGACGTTAGGTGTGTCTTAGATTAAGTATGCGAGAGTGCTGGCTGCCCCACCAGCACCAGTTTTGTTATTTATGGTGGCTATAGTATTGAGAAGTGGGAGATGAGCTGCCCTCTGGCGTGGTCTGCCGCTCTACTCTCCACACTACTATGTTTCACCCTCACTCACCCTCCACTCATCTCTAGGCATTTATGACATTATTTTTTTGTAGTACTTTCTAAGAGTGACAGCAGGGATGCTTTCAGTACTTTCTCACAGTCCTTTTTCAGGAGTTGGGGTGGGCTAGGTTAAGTCATCATAAAATGCCACTTTTCTATGTAATATAGATAATTTTACCATATACACGTGTATTATTTTTCAAATCTAAATACAAATCACTTGGGTAACTTAGATATATGAAGAACTAACTAAAATCTGCTTTAGTTAGTCTTGTCCTGTCACTTTTCCTGTTCAGGCAGTTTCAAGTGTGATTTAAAGTGATTGATCATTGGGAAATATCCTAACATTTAGGTTCAGGTCAACAGTAATGCAAATAATAAGCTGTATTCAGGAAATCTACAAATGGAGTCAATATTGAGTTTAAGTCCTGGTCTGAACTGAGCCCTTTATTTGTTGGAACATGCAAACCACACTTATAAGCTCTGGCAATAGTAATTATTTCTTGTGCATTTACTTCCTTTAGGCGATATTAGCAAAAATAATACTTTATTTTGGAAGGGCCAATCAGTGGTTAGTGTTGTCATGTGACATGACTGACCATTTTCAAACCCCTAACCAGTCACAGCCAGCATAAACAAAAGCAAGCCATTTTCATGTCTACCATTGGTAGAATGAGTTCTCATTGTGATAAATGTAAATTTAATCTTTACAGCATAATTCTGCAGTGTGAATACCACTGTAGAGTAATTATTTATTAGGTTATGTTTCCTTAGGTTACCTTAGGTTTTTATGTTGTTTACATTAGAGTAACTTATTTGAGCCTAATCTAAACTTGCCTAAATCACTAAGTTAAATTTTGTCACACATTTACCATCGCAATACTAATTGTTGGTTGTCTGTGTTGCTTTTTAGTCAAAGTTAAGGTATTTTTGCTAATATATCTTAAAGTAAATGTTTGCATAAAAAAATAACCACTGTTGCCAGGGTCCATTGAGGTTGTTTGTATGTTCTGATATAAGTAAAGGACTGAGTTCAGACCAGGACACACACAGTATTATTGACTTGGTATGTACTTTGATAGTGACCCTAGGATAACCCAATGATGCCCTTGTGACTTATATCCTTTGGGTCTTTAATGTAATAACCTATAACTGCAAAATCAAGAATGGTCTTGAATTCACTAAGATAATTTTTTATTTATAGAGAGAGAAATAAAATACATGCAAGATATTATTTCATTTTAAATAATTAGAAATTAAGTATAAAATGTGCACATGGCATCACAGAATGTACATTACTACTAATACTACAAATAATAGTAATAAAATAATATTTATAGTAGTATAATTTGTATGGAAATATCAGTCACATGAAATGTAAGGTGTGGATAGAAACAGGGCCATACACTAGAACATTTATGTATCAGTTTATCATTGCTTCAGAATTCTTACATAGGCATTACATATGTACATCATAATATTATTATTATTATTATTATTATTATTATTATTATTATTATTATTATTATTATTATTATTATTATTATTATTATTATTTTATTATTTTATTATTATTTTATTATTATTTTATTATTTTATTATTATTATTATTATTATTATTATTATTATTATTATTGGTGGTATTTTATTGCTATTATTATTAGTTGTATTTTATTACTGTTATTAGTGGTATCAGCATTGTTGTTACTTTCATTATCTTTATTACTTTCATTATTATTATTATTATTTTCATTATCACTATAATCATCATCATTGTCATTATCGGTTTTATTATTAAGGGGTAAGCACTAAACCCATAGGGATCATACAGTACCTGGGCCGTGTGAGTCAGTCGGGTTCATTCCAAGGAAAGGGAGGATAGATTTAATTCCTTGGATAAAAAGCTTCTTGTCAGCAGCATCAAGGTACTTCCATGATAGCTATATGGCTTTACACTTTTTTAAGTTTTTGGCTTTATAGCTTTATCATGCCTTATGGCTTTTGCAAGAGAAAAACAATGTGCATGGGCCCTTGATTCAAAGAATTGTAGCTACCATTCCTTCCTTCCTTTCCTTGAATTGACTTGGATTCCCTCTCACTTCCCAAGGTGTTGTATGACCTCTATGGGTTAAGTACTTCTCCCATGAAAACAATAAAATAAATATTGAAAGACCTGCATATATTTGCATGTCATTGTAGCAGGACAACTGAGTGGATTTGCATGATTGCAAGATCTCAATAGTCTAGATATACAAAAATGATATTTTGTGATGGCTTTTATCTAGGAGCTCTCAATGATGCTTCCAAAAGGTTCATATCCAATTTTGTTTGAGCCAGACCATGTGATCAAATGGTATATACTAATATTTTAACTTCATTTTATGAATTTTTTCCTTGTATTATTACCCTACTATTAGTTGTACAGGAGTGTTCACTCCTAAATATTTATTTTATTATATTTTGACAGCAAACTTGAGTGAGTTACCATAATATACTTAATTAACTTTTCACTAAACTCTCAGTAGTACCAGTTACCAGTAGTACGACTCACTACCAACCATCTGTGTGAATCACTTGCTATTCACTGTTCAGCTGACCTAGCATGTTTTGAATGCTGCTACCCTCTGAGGCACTCAGCGGGCCAGTCAAGTAGAGGCGTTAGAGAGGTGGTAGGTCAAGCTTGGTGCTCCCCCTATATTCCATCCAATATACTAGAACATCCAACGTGAGTGTTATTACCCAATCCACGTTATCGAACCCCCCACATGACAAAACAGTCATATTGAGACTTCAGTATCACTCATTCCTTTGCTGTCATCAGTGTAGGTCCCATCTAGTTTAAGCAAGAGCTTGGTACTAAATGTGGTTTTTACCTTGGATTTGTCATATGAAAAGAAATATTTAGGATTTCTTTAAATTTCATTAATTGCTTTTAGTTCCTTTTGTCCTGGACCCAGTATGATTCATTGAACTGCATTTTCTATTTCCTAGTCAGTGCTTTTTCCACATTTCAGGTAGTCTTGCCCCCTTGAGGAGCTTTGTTTTTTTTTTTTTTTTTTTTTTTTTTTGCCTCTGTAGATGGAGTCTCTTTCTAGTTATATCATCTCTTTTTCCTTAGGGGAATGTGCCTTGAGCATACTGCAAATGCTACAGAGTTGATCCAGGCACTGATTTGGATCCGTGTTGTTTAAGATGTAGTTTGATCCCGGTGGATGTTCCTGTTAAATTTGAATTTGGTGAAGGCACCCTCGTAACTGTGCATACAAGTGTGAAATTCAGAATTGTATGCACAGTCAGGACCCCTGTGCATACAAGTCTGAATTTCAGTTAGGTTGTGATTTGAATTAACTATGTTCATTATTATTATATTTCGTATTAGGTGTGTTTTCCAGTCTTGTTGGCTCCATTATTTGTTGGCTTAAGGTGGTATTATTAGAGATTCAGAAGCTCATTTGTGTGAATTTTCAACTGAGCTGCCTCTTGGAATTATCTCTGCTATAACGTTATTTGCTACTTCCATTATAAATGCCTTAAAGTGAAATCACCAAGCAACAAAATATTTGAGGCTGGGATACAAAGATTTTCCAGACAGTAATCAATTTTCAGTAGCTGTTCCTTGAACTCATAGGAAGTTGAATATGGCGACTTGTATACAAGCACCTTGACTAGATTTTTGGTTCTGTCGTTACTGCCAAAACTTCAGCTATACGAGTTGTGGTGTTTAGTAACTGTGCAAATGAGCGACTTTGACATACAGGCCAACCCCCACATTTCCTCTTATTATCCCATTCATTTTACAAGATATTCTATGCCTACAGATATCCCAAGCATAGAATTTGTACAATTCTGCTTTCTGTTGGCTAGAATTTGTGGGGGCTGGGTTCCCAACTGGTGCAGTTTCTAGATCTGCACCAGCACTACCTTCAGCAGTCATACCAGAATCAGCAGCACCACCAGCTATTTCTAGAATTGTACCAGCACTGTCTCCAGAAGCAGAATCCAAACCAATAACACCACCAGCTGAACCACTGTTTAGTAATTCTAGATCTGTACTGGCTTCTTCAGTAACACTGGGACCACTATCACCAGCTGATACATTATCTTTTATTTCTATATCTGCGCAGGACTGTCTTCCAAAAACAGCACCAGGTCCAGCAACAGCTGAAACACTGCATTGCTGAGTTTGCTCTGCATGCAGTGATCTGTACTTATTTCTTTCCCTTTTGTACTTTACAATTGTATTCCTTGCACACCTGTACTATGTTGCATGTGTTTCTTTTCTCCATGTTCTGTATGAGTGTTTCTGTAGTTTTTGTGATTTATTTATTTATTTTTTTTTTTTTAACATAGCCATCTCCCACCAAGGCAGGGTGCCCCAAAAAAGACAAATTTTCATCATTCACTCCATCACTGTCTTACACTACATTTATAAAACTGCAGCATTAACACCCCTCCTTCAGAGTGCAGACACTGTACTTCCCACATATGCAACAGTTAGGTATCTTTATTTCGAAACGTTTCGCCTACACAGTAGGCTTCTTCAGTCGAGTACAGAAAGGTTGATAGAAGCAGAAGATACTTGAAGACGATGTAATCAGTCCATCACCCTTAAAGTTTTGAGGTGGTCAGTCCCTCAGTTTGGAGAAGAGCATTGTTCCGTTGTCTGAAACAATATTGTTTCAGACAACGGAACAATGCTCTTCTCCAAACTGAGGGACTGACCACCTCAAAACTTTAAGGGTGATGGACTGATTACATCATCTTCAAGTATCTTCTGCTTCTATCAACCTTTCTGTACTCGACTGAAGAAGCCTACTGTGTAGGCGAAACGTTTCGAAATAAAGATACCTAACTGTTGCATATGTGTCTTACCTAACAATCTGTCGGTATTTCATACCATTTTAATGTTCACTGTACTTCCCATCTTCAGGACTCGAGTCCGCCCTGCCGATTTCCCTAAATTCTTGCACAAATGTTACCTTGCTCACGCTCCAACATGTCAAGTCCTAAAACCCATTTGTGTCTATTCACTCTTATCAAACATGCTCACACATGTTTGCTGGAAGTCCAAGCCCCTCACACACAAAACCTCCTTTACCCTCTCCCTCTAATTTTTCCTAGGTCAACCCCTACCTCGCTTTCCCCCCACTACAGATTTATACACTCTCGAAGTCATTCTATTTCCTTCCAGCCTCTCTACATGTCCGAACCACCTCAACAACCCCTCCTCAGCCCTCTCAATAATAGTTTTGGGAATCCTGCACCTCCTAATTTCCAAACTACGAATTCTCTGCATTATATTCACACCACACATTGCCCTCAGACATGATGACATCACTGCCTCCAGCCTTCTCCTTGTTGCAATATTCACCACCCATGCTTCACACCCATACAAGAGCGTTGATACAATTATACTCTCAAACATTTCCCTCTTTGCTTCCTTGGACAAAGTTGTCTCCACAGACTCCTAAGTGCACCACTGACCTTTTTTCCCTCATCAATTCTATGATTCACCTCATCCTTCATAGACCCAACTGCTGACACATCCACTCCTAAATATGTGAATACATTCACTTCCTCCATACTCTCTCCCTCCAATCTGATATCCAGTCTTTCATCACCTAATATTTTTCCCTCATCACCCTACTCTTTCCTATATTTACTTTTAATTTTCTTCTTTTACATACTTTACCAAACTCATCCACCAACCACTGCAACTTCTCTTCAGAATCTCCCAAAAGCACAGTGTCAACAGCAAAGAGCAACTGTGACAACTCCCACTCTCTGTTAGATTCTTTATCTTTTAACCCCACACCTCTTGCCAACACCTGAGCATTCACTTCTCTTACAACCCCATCTATAAATATATTGAACAACCATGGTGACGTCACACATCCTTGTCTAAGGCTACTTTTACTGGGAAATAATCGCCCTCTCTCCTACATACTCTTAACTTGAGCCTCACAATCCTCGTAAAAACTCTTCACTGCTTTCAGTAACTTGCCTCCTATTCAATACATTTGCAACATCTGCCACATTGTCCCCCTATCCACCCTGTCATATGCCTTTTCCAAATCCATAAATTCCACAAAAACCTCTTTACCCTTATCTAAATACTGTTCATCTATGTGTGTCACTGTAAACACTTGGTCTTCACACCCCCTACCTTTCCTAAAGCCTCCTTTTTCATCTGCTATTCTGTAATATAGGGAACAATTAATTGACAGGAACAGCAGTATTGGCAGAGAAATAAACATTTACTTTATAGGAACCATTGAAAAATCAGAAGTGGTACAAGTGAATTTATATGGTAGGAATAATAATTATATAAGCAGTAGTATTGTCAGGAACATAATTTACATATTTTAAGAAGTTAATAACTAACTACAGCTGTAATATTAGCAAGTAGATAGCAGAAACGATAAAATTGTCACTGAGGGAATAATCATGTAACGAAAGTGATAATACATATTAGCAAGAACTAAAATATCATTTACATTATATAGGTAATATTTTTTTTTTTTATTATCACACCGGCCGATTCCCACCAAGGCAGGGTGGCCCGAAAAAGAAAAACTTTCACCATCATTCACTCCATCACTGTCTTGCCAGAAGGGTGCTTTACACTACAGTTTTTAAACTGCAACAAGATATTTATATAGATGTAATTTGTAATTACAGTAGGTTTCACAGAAAGGATGGAATATTTAGTGGTTAATTGCATCTCCATGCAATATACCTTTGATGTACCTCTGATGAGTTTCGAGGGAGTCTCGACTCTTGGAGCCCGGCCCTGGGCCAGACTCGGCTGGTGCTTGCCTGGTGAACCAGGCTGTTGCTGCTAAAGGCCCACTGCCCCACACATCCATCTTCAGAATATGTCTTCATGCCATCCTCAAACTTTAAGTGTGTGTGTATCTTAGCACAATAAAGGGCATTCTTATTTTTTTTTTGATAGTCTGAAATCAAAATTTGCGTTCTGAAATTTTTCATGTGCAGTTGCGAATCATTTGACTTTCAACTGAAGTGACATGGGTTGAATCTTGGGAGGAAAGAGATGTAAGGGCAAGTTTTCTTAGCACCTAGCAGTAAATACGTAGATACCTAGGAGCTAGTAAGTTACTGTGGGGGGTGCATCCTGGGAGGAACCTAAGAAAACATCCCAATGAAAATATTAAATTTTTAAATACAGTGGACCCCTGCCTTACGATATTAATCCGTTCCTGAGAGCTCATCGTAAGCCAAAATTATCGTTAGCCAAATTAATTTTCCCCATAAGAAATAATGGAAATCAATTAATCCGTTCCTGACACCCCAAAGTATGAAAAAAAAAATTTTTTACATGAAATATTAATTTTAATACACACAAACTGAAGAAGACATGCACAATTACTACTCTACTAAGAATAGAATACATGTCACTTACCTTTATTGAAGATCTGGTGATGATTGATGGGATGGGAGGAGGGGAGTGTGGAAGTTATTGTTTGGAAGGGGAATCCCCTTCCATTAGGACTTGAGGTAGCAAGTCCTTTTCTGGGGTTACTTCCCTTCTTCTTTTAATGCCACTAGGATCAGCTTGAGTCACTGGACCTCTGTCGCACAACAAATCTGTCCATAGAGCTCTGTACCTCCCATTCCTTTAAGATTTTCCTAAAATGGGCCATAACATTGTCATTGTACAGGTTGCCAACATGGCTTGCAGTAGCTGTGTCAGGGTGATTTTCATCCATAAAGGTTTGCGGTTCAACCCACTTTGCGCACATTTCCTTAATCTCTCTCTTTCAATTCCATACCAATTCTCGCCCTTTTTACCACAGGGATGGCACTGGAAGCTTTCTTGGGGTCCATGATGACTTATTTTACAGTTACAAGCACTAAAAACACTGGGATAATGTGAAATGTACCAAATGTATGGGTAGATGCAGCCGCACTGGCTGGCTTGTAAACACTGGTGCTGAGGCAACACGTGGGACGTGTCCCGGACGAATCACATAAGGCGAGTTTTTTATCGTGAGGCGAGGCAAAATTATTGCGCTCAAATGCTTCGTATGGCAGATTTAACGTAACGCGATGCATTCGTAAGGCGGGGGTCCACTGTACTTACATAGATGGAGTAATTTCAAAAAGATGAGAACTAAGGTACATGATACTTGTTAAGAAACCTGAAGAAGTCTAAGTTCTAAACATGGAAGATGCAGAACTGATTTAGTTCTGTTTTGTTGGATATCTAGATTTAGATGACAAATAAAAAAAAGATAAAACTGAATAAGAGTAAGACAGATTTTGATAGTCGGGAAACTTCAGAGGAGTACAGCTTGGAGATTTTTGGTGCCTTTGACTGTGGTATTGTCAGTTTGGTGCATATGAGATCAGTGAGGATCTGGTTGTCCACCTGGATTCTTCACTGACATTTGTTGGACACATGAACCCAATCGTTAAATCTTAAAATTTTCATATTTGTAATCCTGGTCACTCAGAAAATGTCTTGATAAACAAAGTATCTCGGTCCTTATTCAGGCATTTGTTTCCTCTTCAATTGATTTTTGCCATTGCTTGTTTGTGGGTTTGCCAAACTACTTGCTAAAAAGGCTTTAGGTTGTACTGAATCATGGTGTTTCTGCTCCCAACTCGGGTTCCCACTAATTCCTACCTGTACGAGTTGTAGTGGTTTAATGAACCCAAATATCTTGCTGATATACTTGTACCCTTTACATTGTGTTCAGGAATGTTTCTGCAAATTTCTGCAGACTTTTTAGACCAATTGAGCCTAATTCTGTTGGGGAGAAATTATTTGCAGAAATTCACTTTCACTTATGAAGCTCCTAAATTATTCGGCAAGTTGCAGTGTGTGTGTTAACTTTTTCACTGTTTCCCATGTAAAACTACATCACTGATGTCAGTGTTGTTCACGTAGATGGTAGTATCGCACAAAATGAGGGCCGTAAACATTATGGGGAAGGTGAGCAGATGGATTCTCGGGTTCCTAACACAGAACACAGAAAGTAGTAGTAAACAGGAGAATCCAGCATCAGTGAGGTAAAAAGCTCGGTTCCCCAAGGCACTGTCCTGGCACCTCTGCTGTTTCTCATCGTCATGGCAGACTTAGATAAAAACATCTGACAGTTTTGTATCATAATAATAATATTTATTTATTATCACACCGGCCGATTCCCACCAAGGCAGGGTGGCCCGAAAAAGAAAAACTTTCACCATCATTCACTCCATCACTGTCTTGCCAGAAGGGTGCTTTACACTACAGTTTTTAAACTGCAACATTAACACCCCTCCTTCAGAGTGCAGGCACTGTACTTCCCATCTCCAGGACTCAAGTCCGGCCTGCCGGTTTCCCTGAATCCCTTCATAAATGTTACTTTGCTCACACTCCAACAGCACGTCAAGTATTAAAAACCATTTGTCTCCATTCACTCCTATCAAACACGCTCACGCATGCCTGCTGGAAGTCCAAGCCCCTCGCACACAAAACCTCCTTTACCCCCTCCCTCCAACCCTTCCTAGGCCGACCCCTACCCCGCCTTCCTTCCACTACAGACTGATACACTCTTGAAGTCATTCTGTTTCGCTCCATTCTCTCTACATGTCCGAACCACCTCAACAACCCTTCCTCAGCCCTCTGGACAACAGTTTTGGTAATCCCGCACCTCCTCCTAACTTCCAAACTACGAATTCTCTGCATTATATTCACACCACACATTGCCCTCAGACATGACATCTCCACTGCCTCCAGCCTTCTCCTCGCTGCAACATTCATCACCCACGCTTCACACCCATATAAGAGCGTTGGTAAAACTATACTCTCATACATTCCCCTCTTTGCCTCCAAGGACAAAGTTCTTTGTCTCCACAGACTCCTAAGTGCACCACTCACTCTTTTTCCCTCATCAATTCTATGATTCACCTCATCTTTCATAGACCCATCCGCTGACACGTCCACTCCCAAATATCTGAATACGTTCACCTCCTCCATACTCTCTCCCTCCAATCTGATATTCAATCTTTCATCACCTAATCTTTTTGTTATCCTCATAACCTTACTCTTTCCTGTATTCACCTTTAATTTTCTTCTTTTGCACACCCTACCAAATTCATCCACCAATCTCTGCAACTTCTCTTCAGAATCTCCCAAGAGCACAGTGTCATCGGCAAAGAGCAGCTGTGACAACTCCCACTTTGTGTGTGATTCTTTATCTTTTAACTCCACGCCTCTTGCCAAGACCCTCGCATTTACTTCTCTTACAACCCCGTCTATAAATATATTAAACAACCACGGTGACATCACACATCCTTGTCTAAGGCCTACTTTTACTGGGAAAAAATTTCCCTCTTTCCTACATACTCTAACTTGAGCCTCACTATCCTCGTAAAAACTCTTCACTGCTTTCAGTAACCTACCTCCTACACCATACACTTGCAACATCTGCCACATTGCCCCCCTATAATAATAATAATAATAATAATAATAGTTTATTAAGACATGATACATAGTTGTACAAGGAATTATAGTAGTTGGGTGTACATGCCAAAAGCAGATGCAGATGACACTAAATTTAACATGAAAGTCACTATGGTAGAAAACACTGAAAAATTACTGGAAGCCATTAGAAGGGTTTTACAGTGGGCAGTAGAGAACAACATGATTTTCAATGGTAATTAGTTCTAACTGCCTAGGTATGGAAAGAATGAAGAGCTCAAAAGGAACACTGTATGTATACAAAACTCAGGAGGGTCACCAAATAAAATGAAAGGACCATGTAAAAGACTTGGGAATAATTATGTCAGCTGACCTTAATAAGACAAAGATCACGACAGCCAGGAGGATGATGAGGTGGGTATTAACCCCTTCAGGGTCCAAGGCCCAAATCTGAAGTGGTGCCCCAGTGTCCAAGAATTTAAAAAAAAAAATGTGCTATTTTTTCTTATGAAATGGTAGAGAATCTTTTTGTGAAGGTAATAAAACAAAAAGTACGAAATTTGATGAAAAATTGACGAAATTATGCTCTCACGAATTTTGATGTGTCAGCGATATTTACGAATCGGCGATTTTGCCGACTTTGACTCCCATTTTAGGCCAATTACATTATTCCAGTCAACCAAATTCTTAGCTATTTCACTAGTATTACTTCTATTCTATCGATTGAGCATAAGAAATCGCCAAGTCAACTGTTTCAACTACAAATTAAAGTGATCGGACATTGTGAATTTGGCCAATTTAACACAAAGTTCAAAATATTCCAATTTCAAAATAGGGTCCAGAATAAACAATGTAGGTATTCCTGGAACTAAACTAACATTTCCTCTGTTCATTAGTTATGTTTTGAGGCTTTACAAATAAATTCCATTTTTATTTTTTATTCACATAATGAATTTTTATTCACACCAAAAAATAGAAGATTTACTGTTATGCAATACTGTAATAATTGTATAAATATCATCACCATATTTGTGAATGCATATTAGATCCACCAGCTGGCGCGTATTAGACATGTGAGGTCGTTTGTTTACTCTTGAATATCGGCAAAAATTTAACATTTCTGCTACTTTGAGCTCAGTTTCAAGCCATTTCCAGTGCTAAAACCAATCAAAATCATCTCTATTTCTGTAATATGTCTTCCATTCTATCAAATGAGACCAAGAAATCGCAAAAAGAACTATAAAAAACATACGAAAAAACACTGCAAAGTCGCTGTTTTAATCGAAAAATCATGATTTAAGTTTTTCCTCTCATTATACAGTGTGCTGCAGGATCTGTTTTATGTGGTGCACACATACCACATAGATGTATTCTCTCATATCTAGGCCCAAATGTACCAGTCACAGTTTATCAGAGTGAGCTGAGCTTATGACGTAGATATACGGTTTGGACCCTGAACGTAAAGCCGTAGATCTACGGGACGGACCCTCAAAGGGTTAAGAACTTTAAAAACGAGGGAAATAATGCCAGTGGGGACACTTCAAATTGTTAGTGCTCCCTCATTTATAATATTGCTCAGTGCTGACAGCCCCATTCAAAGCAGGAGAAATATCAGAGTTGGAACAAATACAGAGATTGTTTACGGCACACATTGAGCCAGTAAAGCACTTAAATTACTGGAACGCCTTAAGGTCTTAAACATGTACTCACTGGAGTGGAGGAGAGAGAGATACTTGATGAAATACTATACCTGGAAAGTACTTGAGGGCCTGGTCCCAAATCTGCACACTGTCATAACATACTGGAGTGAGAGATATTTGAGGAAGTGCAAAATAAACCCAGTGAGGAACAGGGGTGCAGTGGGGTCAGTAAGGGACCACTGTATCAACATTCGTGGCCCCAGACTATTCAACATCTTACCAGAAGATATCCAAAACATGGCTGGAACAGGTGTAGAAGCCTTCAAGAGGAAACTGGACAAGTATCTTCACCTGGTGCCAGATAACCAGGCTCTGTTGGATATGTGGGGCAGCGGGCCTCCAGCAGCAACAGCCTGGTTGACCAGGCAAGCACCAGGCGAGCCTAATCCATGGTTGGGCTCCAAGAGTAGTGAGACTTGAAACTCGTCGAAAGTATACAGGCCTATGTTTTGAGTGCATCTCCCTTAAACAGTGAGCAAGAGGTAAATTTTGGTCTAGACTTGAGAGAATAGGTCTGCACAGTAAGTGTGCACAGTTAAAAAATAAAAAAATGCCCCACAGTGCATGATGGGAAAAGCAAACCTCTTGCCTCGTTTGGTTTACAATAGCGATTTTGAGGCGTTTTCTAGTTTGTTTTTATGGTTTCTTGGTATCATTTGATACACTAGTGAGAGAGATGATTTTTGGTTGCTTTCAGTTTGGAAGTAGCTTTAAATAGGTCTCAAATTGACGGAAATGTTTGATTCTGAAGTGATTTTTCCCGAGGATTAGTACTGTAGTACCCCCACCCCCCTGCCCTTGCCCCCCTCCGTGCTGTCCTATGGGCTCTTACCATTTCTGCTTCAATTATTAAGATGCCTTAAACCTGACCAATTATTCTGATTTTTGTGTGTTGGATTCACAATGAAGGGCAAATGATGTATATGAGAGGCCCGAGGACATGATTAACCCCTTCAGGGTCCAAGGCCCAAATCTGAAGTGGTGCCCCAGTGTCCAAGAATTTTCCCAAAAAAAATTTGTTATTTTTTCTTATGAAATGGTAGAGAATCTTTTTGCGAAGGTAATAAAACAAAAAGTACGAAATTTGATGGAAAATTGACGAAATTATGCTCTCGTGAATTTTGATGTGTCAGTGATATTTACGAATCAGCGATTTTGCCGACTTTGACTTCCATTTTAGGCCAATTACATCATTCCAGTCGACCAAATTCTTAGCTATTTTACTAGTATTACTTCTATTCTATCGATTGAGCACAAGAAATCGCCAAGTCAACTGTTTCAACTACAAAATAAAGTGATCGGAAATTGGTAATTTGGCCAATTTAAAACACAGTTCAAAATATTCCAATTTGAAAATAGCATCCAGAATAAACAATGTAGGCATTCCTGGCACTAAACTAACATTTCCTCGGTTCATTAGTTACATTTTGAGGCTTTACAAATAAATCCCATTTTTATTTTTTATTTACATAATGAATTTTTATTCACACCAAAAAATAGAAGATTTACTGTTATGCAATATTGTAATAATTGTATAAATATCATCACCACATTTGTGAATGTGTATTAGATCCACCAGCTGGCGTGTATTAGACGTGTGAGGTCGTTTGTTTACTCTTGAACATCGACAAAAATTTAACATTTCCGCTACTTTGAGCTCAGTTTCAAGCCATTTCCAGTGCTAAAACCAATCAAAATCAATTCTATTTCTGTAATATGTCTTCCATTCTATCAAATGAGACCAAGAAATTGCAAATACAACTATAAAAAATATACAAAAAAAACACTGCAAAGTTGCTGTTTTAATCGAAAATCTTGGTTTCAGTTTTTTTTCTCTCATTATACACAGTGTGCTGCAGGATTTGTTTTATGTGGTGCACACATACCACATAGATGTATTCTCTCATATCTAGGCCCAAGTGTACCACTCCCAGTTTATCAGAGTGAGCTGAGCTCATGACGTAGATCTACGGTTTGGACACTGAACGCAAAGCCGTAGATCTACGGGACGGACCTTGAAAGGGTTAATGAACAGAGGACATGTTGCTTTAGTGGCTGGAATAGCTGTGGTGTTTATTTTGGACTCTTTAAATTGGAATTTATTGAATTTTTGTGTAAAATTGTCTAAGTTACCGACTTCTGGGCAGTTTATATGATAGCTCTAATAATTGAATGGACACTTTCTTGCACTTATTCAAGAAAATGGAATAGAATGGATACTAGCAAAATAACAAGAAATTTGGTCAAATTGAATTATGAACTGTCCAAGCAGATCTACGTTCACATGCATAGTGCTCCAAAAGTAGATCTGTTTTTTTTTACATATTTTCAAATATAACAAAAAAAAAAGTAGATCAAAGTTTTTTTACACTTTTTCAAGTGTAAAAAAAGAAAAGATCTACTTATTTTACATACTTTCAAATGTTCAAAAAGCGTAGATCTACGTTTGGACAGTTTAAGGGTTAAAATAGGCCTGAAAGTGATTGAAATCACCGCTTCAGAAATTGTGCCCAAACTACCAACTTTGCACCTGCACAACTCCATAAGTTTTTCACCAAAGTTAGCATTTTTTGGTGTTATTACCTTTAAAAAATGATTTTCAACCATTTCAGAAGAATTTTTTTTAAATGCCGTCACTGTGAACACTTAATTTCGGGGTTTCTGAAAGTGAAGGGATTCATTTCAGGGGTTGTGACAGTGAAATGGTCAGCAGTTTGTTCATATATTTTATCCTTTTGTTAATAATGTGTGCATGTGTGTCTGGCCTCGTACACAGCCATATTACACTCAGATCTCAGCATCATTTACAGCAAGTAATGGGAATAGGGAGTCACAAACTGCAGTTTGGTTGATGTAAGCTTATAACATGTACATGGGTATTAATAATAATAATAATAATACTCTTTCTACTATTAATAATTTATTCCCAGTGGCAACCTTTAAGTGATTGCCTTCAACTCTGTTTTTATTTCACACATGGTGCAAGATAAGGCAGTAGTTGCTGTCATAGCTGAAACAGGTATGAGTGCCTACAGGGCTAAAGCAAAACTACTCAATGTGGGTGCTCTTAATCACAAAGAAATATATTGGGAAAATAGGGACCCATGTGGGAAACTGGAAATGTGGAGAGCTAAGTTGATGAAAGTGGTCATGGAAAACTCTGCAGGCATGTCAGACATAGGAGAAATAGGATATGAGGTGCAGGCATGTCAGACATAGGAGAAATAGAATATGGGTGCCAGTGACCATGCAGTGCTGAACTTGAGTACCTTGTGGAACTAAACAGAGGGAAGAATGGCAAATGGAGGGCACAAGAATGATGAGGGAATTCTTGAATGCATTGCAGTGGGAAAGGGAACTGGATGAGATAGAGTACGTAGCTGGAAAGTGCCTGGATGGGAGGCAGAGCACAACTTCATGCCCTAACAGTGAATGGGAAATACAGTAATGAAGACAAAAATTTCTTCGCTGTTTAACCACAGATGCAGAAAGGCACCCAAAAAAAAAAAAAGATAGAGAAACATAAAAGTGCGAAAAAACTGAAGGAAGCAAAGGACAGAGAAAAACAGAAATGAGCAGATTAACCAGAAGTGAATTTGTAAAGGTAAGGAGAGATACTCGAGAGACAATTCAAGAACAGTATAGCAGGTAAGGCCAAGTCTGAACCAGAACTGCTTCATTGCCATACCTGAAGAAAGACAACAATAAAAGGGTGGGAAATTTGACTTGTGAAGGAAGGAGAGCTTATGGAAGTGTTGAACAAAACAATTCAAGGAGGTCGTCTCATTGAAAATGGGCAATACCAGAAAGCCTAGAGAAAAGGGTATACCAACAGGTACTGGACATTGTACACACTTAACAGAAAGAGACAAAAAAAAAAAAGTTTGATGAATCTGGATACATCAAAGGCAGTGGGACCTGACAAGGTGTCGCCGTGGATTCTGCTTGGAGCAAACACATTGTCCGAACCTCTGGCTAAGAGCTATGAGTTAATGAGCATGAAACAGTTGCCAGAGATGTGGAAGACAACAAATACAGCACCTAGCTGCATTCAAGAAAGGAGACAGGTAGGAAGCATTGAACCACAGGCCAGTTTTGCTGACAAGCATACCTTGCAAGGTAATGGAGAAGATAGTCATAAGGGGAGTGTTAGAGCACTGGGAGAGAAGTGGTTTCATAAACAGTAACCATCACAGGTTCAGAGATGGTAAGTCTTGTCTTACTGACCTGTTGGAACTCTATCACAAGTAATGGAAGTGAGACAGGCGAGAGAGGGCTGGATGGGCTGTATTTTCTTAAGACTGCAAGAAGGCACTTGATACAATACCCCATTTTAAAGCTTCAACACTTTTCTCAGCAAGCCACTTTGTTATTTGTTTATTTTTGGCCTTGTTACAGGGGGTGCTATTGTGCATAATGGTGGTGCAGCTGTGAATTTTGAAAATATTCAGTAGATGGTCCTTGAGAATGATGATGTAGTGGTTGTCATTCATTGTAACATTTTGAGAAAATAAGTACAGACCTGACAACCACTAAAGGAACCCCAAACCTTGACGGATTGTGCGTGCTGTACAGTGCTCATGATGTATGCAGTGTCATATATGCTGATAGAGGAGGGGTGCCTCATATTGTTTTGACAACCTTGAATGTGGCTCAAGAATAAGCCTTAATTTTGCTTAATACATAATGGCACTAAAGTGCAAAAGTAGTGATGCAGGCAGTTCTTCAAATCCTAAGAGAAGATGTGAAGTGCTTCCCATCAGTGAAAAATTCTAATTTTCGACTTACTGTGCATAATTTATCAATTAAACCACATCGTAAGTATGTAAACAAACAAACAAAAAAAACGACATATATAAGGTTCCTCACTATCTGTGGTAGGGCTTGGACTGTATCCTCTATGGTTACTGGGGGACTACTGTATTAGTTTTTGTTCTATGTTTATATTGTTGCTTTTTAACCCTTTCAGGGTTGGTGCCGTACTAGTATGGCTTGCACGCCAGGGTTGGTGCTGTACTAGTACGTGTAAATTATAGCGCCTTCAAATCTAGCGAGAGAAAGTTGGTAGGCCTACATATGAAAGAATAGGTCTATGTGGTCAGTGTGCACAGTATAAAATAAATTCTGCAGCACACAGTGCATAATGAGAAAAAAAAAGCTCCGACCATGTTTTTGGTTTAAAATGGTGATTTTGCAGTTTTCCTGGTCTCATTTTATAGAATGGAAGACATATTACAAAAATTGAGATGATTTTCATTGGTTTCACAATGAAAAGTACCTTGATATTGAGCTTAAAGTAGCAGAAATGATCGATTTTTGCCAAAGTTCAAAAGTAAACAAATCATGCCATGCGTCCAATACACATCAACTGGTGAGTCTAATACTCTTTTACAAGTGCGCTGATATTATTTATACCATTTCTACACTAATACAGTAGTCTGCATAACAGTAAATCTTCTATTTTTTTTGTGAGAATAAAAATTCAAAGTGGAAAGCAAAAGAAATGTAAGAGGGGCGTGGGGACGTGACTAATGCACAGAGAAAATGTTATTTTAGTGCCAGGAATGTCTGTCTTGTTTATTCTGGACCTTATTTGGAAATTGGCATCTTTTGAAATTTGTGAAGTTGGCAAAATTGCCAATTTCTGACCACTTTATTGGACAGTTGAAATTGGTAAATGGGTGGTTTCTTGTACTCATTTGATAGAAAAAGTGGAGTTCTAGCGAAATAGTTATGATTTTTGTCGACTGGTACATTGGAATTGGCCGAAAATAGGGTTCAAAGTGGGCAAAATCGCCAATGCGTAAACATCGTCGAGACCGCTAACTTCGCAAGAGCATAATTCAGTGAGTTTTCCATCAAATTTCATACTTTTGGTGTCATTATGATCTGATTTTTTTTTTTGACCCTGATAACGTTTAGGAGAGGACCTCTCAACCCTGAAAGGGTTAAAAATTTTCATAGTGATAAAAAGGAGGTCTGGATTATTTTTGCGGGTACTGTATGGTCTTGGGGGACATTGGTTACAGACTTCATTTAGAGAGAAAGACCTAGGGGTGAGTATAGTTCCCAGCATTTTGCTAGAGGCTCACATCAACCAAATAACCTCTGCAGCCAGTGCTTGCCTAGGAAATCTAAGAGTGGCCTTCAGAAATCTTGACAGCTTTTCTGGGAACTTTATACAACTTATGTCAGGCCCATCTTGGAGTATACAGCACCAGTATTGAACCCACACCTGAGGAAGCATGTTAAGAAACTGGAGAAAGTGCAGATATTTTTTGTCACAAAGCTTGTTCCTGAGTAAAGTTGCATGAACTGTGATGAGAGACTAATGAAATTGAATATAATGGCATTGGAGGATAGAAGAACCAGGGGAGGTATAATGTACAAAATACTCAGGGGGTAATTGATAGGGTAGACAGGGGACAGGCCTTTTTGAGAGGCTAGAAATGGGAACTCGGGGACACAACTGGAAGTTAAAAACCACAGAGGAGCCACAAGAATGTCAGGAAGTATTTCATCAGTCTCAGGGTGGTTGGAAAGTGGAATGATCTCGGTAAAGTGTTTGAGAAAGGCTCCATACATAGCTTTAAGAACAGGTATAAGGCTGATGAGGCTAAGAGGGAGTGAATCTTGCAAGCGGCAAGTTGAGAGACAAGGCCAGAAGCTAAGACATGAAACCTGCAACCACATAATGAATCCATCAATTCATTTGTATGGTAAGGCAGGTGTAAGAGTGCATGTTAGGAAAGTCCATTCTGGTATTTAATGGCATTCCCCAGTAGAACTATTTAAAAATAAACAGTTGCTACTAGAATCAGTAAATATGTTGGACAGATTGATGAGTGGGTGTCAGTTGGATCTGCCTGGTAAGAACTGGTAGGCCTGCAGTGCAGCATTATCCTCTGTTCTTTTTATTTTCTTTAATGGTTCGCAATGTAAGAACTATTAAAAATGTCAGTGTTTATTTGAACATCATGAGTTGTATGACATTATTATACCTTTATGAGAAGTCTTGACAGTTATCATTTTTATACTTTAATATTATTTTGTTGAAATGTGTGTGCAGTAATCTGGGGCAAAAAAAAAAGAAAAAAAGAAAAAATGAAGGGGGGGGGGCAGCTTTCTCTGTAGTTTGAGTGGAAAGAAATCATGTTGTGCCCGAATGGATTTTGCGATTACAATATTTAATAATGAAGGCTTGTCTATTGACAGTATACACACCAAGTAGGTGTAAGATGTAGGTGGTTTTTATGACTTGACATGTCAGTGTATGAGCAGGTTAACATTTATGAAGGAATTTAGGGAAACCAGTTAGCCAAACTTGAGTCTGGATCTGGGAATTTGTGCCTGTACTCTGAAGGATAGGTGGGGATATTACAGTTTGGAGGGGCATCTGAGCTGTAATGTTGGTGTGCATTTGGCAAGACATGGAGTGATTGATAGTGATTTTATATTTTTTTTTTTGGGGGGGGGGCAACTAACAGCAACAGTCTGGTTGACCTGGAAAGTACCAGATGAACCTGGCTCATGGCTGGGCTCTGAGAGTGGAAAAACTCTCGGAACTCATCAAAGGTATATGCTACCTGGGTGGGAGATGGCCAGCGTGTTAAAAAGAAAATACAGTATACTATATCAGTATAAATTTCATCAATAATGTATTTCTCTCTTACTTTACAGACATGGATGGGGATAGTGATGGGGGTGGCAGGTGTGGTGGTGGGAGAGGAGAGCTGATTGAGGCAGTTCTCACCTGCGAGGGTAACATTTGTGACCCAGAACTCCCGAAGAAACTCACCCACCTGGTACATGTCCTCAAACATGTCACCCAAAGTGGTAAGTTCTAGACATGAAAAATTATAAGTAGGAATGTTCAGAGTTCGTACATTGAATATAAACTTATATTTAGTACAGTTCAGCAATTTAATTTTACAAAAGGTTTAAAATATTTAGTTAATGATGGTTCTAGGGATCATTGTCTTTTAGTTGATTTCTTGGCCAGCCAAGCTATTGATTGGTACATGTATTTTAAGGTTTTTAACATATATACCACAGCCTAGTTAATTAGGGACCATCTAGAGGACCTTCCTGAATTTCCATGTAAATGTTGGTAAATTTTTTTTTCTTTTCTCCTTTGAAGCCTTGGTACTTTTTCTTTAACTGTTATTATACTATAGTTTTCACTGTGGTTACTTTATACATTTATCATGCCAGTTGTAATTGTAATACACTCCACAAAAACCTGCCACTAACTTTATGCAGAGGGAGTAATTTTCAGTAGAATTGTTGCATAATGGTCAAAGAACCCATTACTGCAGCATTCCTTATTATACAGTGGGGAGTGGCTCCCATGGTCACTGTGAGCTGGACAAAACTAAAATGAATGATGGGTCATCTTATCACATGGGCTGAGAAACCTTGTAATATTGTGTGTAGTTGAAGATGGGATCCAGAAAATAAAAAAAAAGAAACAAGATTGCCAGTCACATGGAATTGCAACAATTGCACAACCCGGGGCAGCATGGGGTAAAGAGCAGGTTGCTTCTGCCTTTGACAGTTGCTAGACGATTACAACTTGGTCCTTGATTCACTCAAAGAAATGCTAACTGCTGATGTAGTGTACACTGATTTTGTAGAAACCTTCGATACGTGTGACCATGGCATAACGCACAAAATACATGCAAAAAGAATAAATGGAAAAGTGAACAGATATTTAACTTCTTAACCCCCCCCCCATGGAGATAGGGGTTGAGGGGACAAGATGAATGGGTGACGGACGTTAAGAGATAAGATAAGATAAGATTTCGTTCGGATTTTTAACCCCGGAGGATTAGCCACCCAGGATAACCCAAGAAAGTCAGTGCGTCATCGAGGACTGTCTAACTTATTTCCATTGGGGTCCTTAATCTTGTCCCCCAGGATGCGACCCACACCAGTTGACTAACACCCAGGTACCTATTTACTGCTAGGTGAACAGGACAACAGGTGTAAGGAAACGTGTCGAAATGTTTCCACCCGCCGGGAATCGAACCCGGGCCCTCCGTGTATGAAACGGGAGCTTTAGCCACCAGGCCACCGGGCCACAGTTGCCGTGACCACCATTTCTAAGTCGGAACAGGCCAGCATTGACACACTACCTTCCTACTGAGAAAACTTTGTCAGTCCACCTGTTGCAATTCTTGCAGCATTGCATAGCTTCTGATGATGCACAAGATGTGTGAAAGATTTTGAGCCGAAGATTTCCATCCCCTTGTGGTTTATCTTGCATTGTTAAGATTGCCTGTTTGCAGTTGTATTGCATGTGTGCACGCACACGTACATATGCAGAACAAGCCACATGGGAATGGAAATCGTTAGCTCAAGATCTGTTGCACTTGTGCATTGTCAGAAGCTATGCAATGTTGCTAGACAGCAACAGGTAGGAGGGGAAATTCTCTGTGGTAAGACAAAACGTGTCACTGGCAGACCATACCTCATGACTGATACATTCTGCCTTGACTCAGAATTTTCCCTCCTATCTGTTACTATCTTGCAGCACTACCCCCACCCACCCCCACACCCATCCCCATCCCACACACCCCACACACACACCCCACACACATACACCCCACACACATACACCCCACACACATACACCCCACACACATACACCCCACACACATACACCCCACACACATACACCCCACACACATACACCCCACACACATACACCCCACACACATACACCCCACACACATACACCCCACACACATACACCCCACACACATACACCCCACACACATACACCCCACACACATACACCCCACACACATACACCCCACACACATACACCCCACACACATACACCCCACACACATACACCCCACACACATACACCCCACACACATACACCCCACACACATACACCCCACACACATACACCCCACACACATTCACTCCACACACATTCACTCCACACACATTCACTCCACACACATTCACACCACACACATTCACTCCACACACATTCACTCCACACACATTCACTCCACACACATTCACTCCACACACATTCACTCCACACACATTCACTCCACACACATTCACTCCACACACATTCACACCACACACATTCACTCCACACACATACACCCCACACACATACACCCCACACACATACACCCCACACACACACACCCCACACACACACACCCCACACACACACCCCACACACACACACCCCACACACACACACCCCACACACACACACACCCCACACACACACACACCCCACACACACACACACCCCACACACACACACACCCCACACACACACACACCCCCACACCCCCACACACCCCCACACACACCGCCCCCCCACACACACCGCCCCCCCCACACCCCCACCACACACACACACACCCCACACACACACACACCCCACACACACACCCCCCACACACACACACACACCACACCCCACCACACCCCACCCCCACCCCACACACCCACACACCCCACACACACACACACACACACACACACCCCACACACACACACACACACACCCCACACACACACACACACCCCACACACACACACACACACACACCCCACACACACACACACACCCCACACACACACACACACACACCCCACACACACACACACACACACTGAGTGAGCTAGATACCTCAAAGGCAATGGGGCCAGATAACATCTCCCCATGGGTATTGAGAGAGGGAGCAGAGGCGCTATGTGTACCCCTAACAACAATATTCAATACATCTATCGAAACAGGGAGATTGCCTGAGGCATGGAAGACAGCAAATGTAGTCCCAATCTTTAAAAAAGGAGACAGACATGAAGCATTAAACTACAGACCAGTGTCACTGACATGTATAGTATGCAAAATCATGGAGAAGATTATCAGGAGAAGAGTGGTGGAACACCTAGAAAGGAATGATCTCATCAACAGCAGCCAGCATGGTTTCAGGGACGGGAAATCCTGTGTCACAAACCTACTGGAGTTCTATGACATGGTGACAGCAGTAAGACAAGAGAGAGGGGTGGGTGGATTGCATTTTCTTGGACTGCAAGAAGGCGTTTGACACAGTTCCACACAAGAGATTGGTGCAAAAACTGGAGGACCAAGCAGGGATAACAGGGAAGGCACTACAATGGATCAGGGAATACTTGTCAGGAAGACAGCAGCGAGTCATGGTACGTGGCGAGGTGTCAGAGTGGGCACCTGTGACCAGCGGGGTCCCGCAGGGGTCAGTCCTAGGACCAGTGCTGTTTCTGGTATTTGTGAACGACATGACGGAAGGAATAGACTCTGAGGTGTCCCTGTTTGCAGATGACGTGAAGTTGATGAGAAGAATACACTCGATCGAAGACCAGGCAGAACTACAAAGGGATCTGGACAGGCTGCAGAACTGGTCCAGCAATTGGCTCCTGGAGTTCAATCCCACCAAGTGCAAAGTCATGAAGATTGGGGAAGGGCAAAGAAGGCCGCAAACGGAGTACAGTCTAGGGGGTCAGAGACTACAAACCTCACTCAAGGAAAAAGATCTTGGGGTGAGTATAACACCAGGCACATCTCCTGAAGCGCACATCAACCAAATAACTGCTGCAGCATATGGGCGCCTAGCAAACCTCAGAACAGCATTCCGACATCTTAATAAGGAATCGTTCAGGACCCTGTACACCGTATACGTTAGGCCCATATTGGAGTATGCGGCACCAGTTTGGAACCCACACCTAGCCAAGCACGTAAAGAAACTAGAGAAAGTGCAAAGGTTTGCAACAAGACTAGTCCCAGAGCTAAGAGGTATGTCCTACGAGGAGAGGTTAAGGGAAATCAACCTGACGACACTGGAGGACAGGAGAGATAGGGGGGACATGATAACGACATACAAAATACTGAGAGGAATTGACAAGGTGGACAAAAACAGGATGTTCCAGAGATTGGACACAGTAACAAGGGGACACAGTTGGAAGCTAAAGACACAGATGAATCACAGGGATGTTAGGAAGTATTT
>NC_091355.1:3379445-3421945 GCF_038502225.1 Cherax quadricarinatus
ACCACAATTAGGTGAATACACACAAAACCACATTTGAGGGCACAATTTTTTGTGCCCTCAAATCTGCCACCTTTCAATATTTTTGACCTCAACACAACTGTTTGGGTCTTACAACCTCTTTGTGTGTGTGGAAAAAAAATATAAGACCAAATGGGTCCACACAGTGCATTGCAGATAGCATTGCCTAAATAGCATAAGTAAACAAATCAGGACTTGTTGTTCCACTGTCAGTTTCCCTTGTAGCAAACAACGTGTGGAACTGGCAGGAAGATGTCTCGTTCATTTCAAATTTATTAAAATTTCATGATACTTACAGTGGAATACAGTCAAAGAACAAGCTATGTAGATTTAGCCTAGGATAACCCGATATAGCCAAACAGTGTAACTTATATAATATAAACAATACAGCAGTATTCAAAATGTAGTTTGCATGTAATAAAGAATTGTTGAGCACAAAAGAAAGCCACTACCATGCAGTGCAGTTTGATTTGTATTACACTTTAAAACAATTGTAATACCATAGGTATTAGAAGTCCAGAGTAATAATTTCTACCAATTTATGCTACAGTATACATCAAGTGAGGCAGTGTTGGGTGGGCTTTGCATTTTTCTATGTTTAAAGTCCAGTTCTGTACTAAGTACATTGAAACATCTATATTGAAACATCAACATTGGAAGTTGAAGACTCGGATGAGTCACAGGGATGTTAGGAAGTATTTCTTCAGTCATAGAGTTGTCAGGAATTAGAATAGTGTGGCACTGGAGGACAGGAGTGTTAGGGAAGACATGATAACAACATACAAAATACTGCGAGGAATACATGAGGTGGACAGAGACAGGATGTTCCAGAGGGGGGGACACAGTTGGAAGTTGAATACTCAGATGAGTCAAAGGGATGTTAAGAAGTATTTCTTCAATCATAGAGTTGTCAGGAAGTAGAATAGTCTGGCAAGTGATGTAGTGGAGGCATGAACCATAAATAGTTTTAAGACGAGGTATGATAAAGCTCATGGAGCAGGGAGAAAGAGGACCTAGTAGAGACCAGTGAAGTTTCGAGGCCAGGAGCTGAGTCTCGATCCCTGCAACCACAATTAGGTGAACACACACAAAACCACATTTGAGGGCACAATTTTTTTGTGCCCTCAAATCTGCCACCTTCCAATATTTTTGACCTCAACACAACTGTTTGGGTCTTACAAACTCTTTGTGTGTTGAAAAAAAAGTATAAGACCAAATGGGCTCCACACAGTGCATTGCAGATAACATTGCCTAAATAGCATAAGTAAACAAATCAGGACCTGTTATTCCACTGTCAGTTTCCTTTCTAGCAAACAATGTGTGGAACTGGCAGGAAGATGTCTTGTTCATTTCAAATTTATTAAAATTTCATGATACAGTTTGATTTATATTACCCTTTAAAACAATTTTAATACCTTAATTATTAGAAGTCCAGAGTAATAAATAATTTCTACCAATTTATGCTACAGTATACATCAAGTGAGGCAGTGTTGGCTGGGCTTTGCATTTTTCTATGTTTGAAGTACAGTTCTGTACTAAGTACATTGAAACATCTAATATCATAAGAAACTAGTGTACTTAGTGTTACACATTAAAAGCTAAAAATCTGATAAACAGTCAAAACCATGTTAAATTGTAAAATATAAATATTGCTGCTGGATTTGTGCTGCTGTTATATAAATACATTGTTGGTGCATTTATGCTGCTGTTACCAAGTGATAATTTTTTTTTGCCAACTTCAGTACACCATAAAATCATAAGTTTTTATCAAATTCCACTCATTTTAGTCTTGTTAGATTTGTAAGTGTACTCTTTGGATCTGTAAGATTTTTTTTTTTTATCATGCTTGCCACTCCAGGAAATTTAATTTCCAAGTATGACACAGTTAAAGGGAAAAGGAACAGGATGGAGTGTATGAATTATAGGGAAATAAGTCTGAGTGTATGGTAGAATTATTGAAAGAGTACAGGGAAAGACAGAAGTTAGAATTGCTTACTAACGAGGAGGAGTCAGACAGTGAGATGAAGATAACAGGCTTATGCAACAAGCAATTGTCAGTGTGACAGTAAAATGAATGAGGAATAGGTTATTACAGCCAAGTAAAACGAAGCTTATTAAATGTGGGGATTGAAAAACAAAGAAAGGTGTTCCACTTGATGGTCTTATACACCCTGGAAAGAAGTGAACTTTTAGTTCTGGATGGTTTAATTGGTTTAGAATGTGCAGGGGGTTGTATAAAGTACTGCAGGGTAAAACAAGCCAGTGGAGTATGACAGAATACCTTAGCACTCCACTGCAACAATTAACTGATGAAGCTGCATCAGCATTCCAAGATCCCCAACCTTCAAATTGCATCAACCCCAGCCTTCAGCTTCAGTCCAGTAGGGCCACAGTCAGTCTTTTTACTTGTTTCAAGATGTAAAGCACCACCAACTTGACTTGAAGGTAAGTAATAAATACTGTACATTATTAATCCTTTGATTGTTTTGGCCGTATATATTTCTTACGAGCCAGTGTTTCGGACGTATATATACTCAGTTCTAGAGGCTTCAGATCAAGCAGGAGAAAGCTGGTAGGCCCACATGTGAGAGCATGGGTCTGTGGGGTCAGTGTGCACTGTATAAAAAAAATCCTGCAGCACACAATGCATAATGAGAGAAAAAACTCCATGTTTTTGGATTAAAACACCGAATTTGAGGTGTATTTTCCTATAGTATTTATGGATGTATTCTCATTTTCTTGGTTTCATTTGATAGAATGGAAAACATATTACAGAAATAGATATGATTTTGATTAGTTTCACACTGAAAATGACCTTGAAATTGAGCTCAAAGTAGCGGAAATGTTCGATTTTTACCAATGTTCAAGAGTAAGCAAATCACACCACACATCCAGTACACATCAACTAGAGTGTCTGATATTCTTTCACTAGTGCACATATATTATTTATACCATTTTTACAATAATGCAGTAATCTGCATAACAGTAAATCTTCTATTTTTTTTTGTAAATAAAAAATCAAAATAGAAAGCAAGAGTAATATAAGAGGGGCCTGGAGATGTGACTAAAGAACAGAGGATATGTTATTTTAGTGCCAAGAATGTCTGCATTGTTTATTCTGGACTCAATTTTGAAATTGGCATTTTTTTTTAATGTGTGTGAATTTAGCCAAATTGCCAATTTCTGACCACTTTATTGGGTAGTTGAAATCAATAAATGGGCGGTTTCTTGTACTCAGTTGATAGCAAAAATGGAGTTCTAAAGAAATTGCTATGAGTTTGGTCGACTGGAACAACGAAATTGGCCGAAAATAGCTCAAAGTCGGCAAAATCGCCGATGCATATAGGAGCGTAATCCCATAAGTTTTTGATCAGATTTCGTACTTTTGGTGTCATTACTATTGGGAAAAGATTCTCTATCATTTCATAACATAAGAAATTTTTTTTTTTTTTTTCCAAAAATTTTTTGGCACCAGGAGACACTTCAGGATTTGAGGTTGTGACAGTCAAAGAGTTAATGTAACTATTTTTTTTTTTTTAGCTACAAGTACTCATCCTTTGAAGAGTCTGAACTTCACTAGAGTTTAGGTATTTTGTAGAGCATCCTCATCAACACAGTTATGTAGAAACATGGTTTTTGATTGATTATGATGGTAAATTTTTTTTATGGAGGACTGCAACCGTATTTTACCCATGTGTTTTTCACTTAAGTCACGGAAATCAATGATAGTGCAATTTTTAGGAGCGTAATCTGTGCAAATTATGTCCACTTTATATACAGTACTCAGATAAGGGTAGGAGCTGTAGCTGCATTTGACATAAAAATGGCAAATGATAATGTAACTAACACTAGCCATGTTTTCCCTAGTGCCAGCCACATTTGGAGGATGGAAAACTACAGGAATAATTTCATTCTTCCATTAATGCCATCCTCAGTTAGCAGTACAGATATTGCAACTACAAAAAAAAAGAGGCTAGTGGTATCACTGACCACCTACCATTTTTTGCCATGGTCATGTGGTGGACAAAGGCATCTCTCAAGATGGGTGAGATTCTTGGGTTTGAGTATTGGCCAGTTGCAGTATATTCTTTGCTCTACAACCACTTGTTTCCATGGTTGCATTAATATTTGAACAGTGTATAGGCTGGCTTTAATGGCCGTCTAATATATATTTATAGATAGGTAGATAAACTGTATATAAAATAATGAATTTTTACTGAATTTCAGACTCAACCTGGTTTGTGCGAAAAGTTGAGCCATGGAACAGTGTACGAGTGACATTCTCCATCCCACGAGAAGCTGCCGTACGTCTACATCAGCTGGCACAGGCAGGAGATCAAGCACTGCGGCAGCTGGGTATTCTTTCTGTCCAAGTAGAAGGGGACCAGGTATGTCACTACAGTATTCTCAGTGTCATATCTTTTTTAGTTGCTCAGTCACAATTTTGTTCAAAGAATTTCATAGTTGTGGCACACACTGCTTCCAGCAATTTATTCTTTTACAGTGGAACCTCAAATTTCAAATGTATCGCTTATCGAACTGTTCGAAAATCGGCCGCTTTTTTCTAACCAACTTTGTCCCTTTTATCGAACTCGCACCTATTTTCGAACCGCTGGGTAATGGACCTGTTCACCAGCCCGCTCTGTCCGCGTCCCCGCACAGGCGCTGTAAGCCAGTCTGGCTTTGTTGATGCTTGAGTGAACACTAACCTGCGGTCTCATTCAAACATTTTATGAATAATTCGTTGTGTTTAGTGCTGTGGGACTGTGAAATAAGCTACCATGGGCCCAAAGAAACTTGCTAGTGGTACCCCTGTGGTAAAGAAAGTGAGAAACACTATAGATGTGAAGAAGGAAATAATACAGAAGTATGAGAGTGGTGTGAGACTTGAGCTTGCCAGGATGTATGAGAAAAACAAGTCGACCATTGCTTCTACCCTGGCAAAGAAAGAACAAATCAAGGAATCTGATGTTGTGAAAGGTGTTACTATACTAACCAAGAAAAGACCACAGACAATCGATGAGGTTGAGAAGTTGTTGCTGGTGTGGATCAAGGATAAAGAGATGGCAGGTGATAGTGTTTCAGAGACAATTATTTGTGAAAAAGCAAGGAAGTTGCATGCTTGTTCAAAGATTAAGGAGATTTGCGCCAAGTGGAATGATGTCCAAATGTTTGTGGAGAAGTACCACCCTGAGCAAGCTGAAACAAGCCATCTTTGCAACAAGTTCAGTGACAGAACCATGTCCCATTTTAGGGAAATCTTAGAGGCACCAGGAACAGAGGACTGTGGACAGTTATTTTGTGAGACAGGGGTCCAGTGACTCTCAATCTGGTCCTAGTGGCATTAAAAGACAGAGAAGGAAGTAACCCCAGAGAGGGCTTTGATACCTAAAGTCCTTATGTAAGGAGATTCCCCTTCCAAACACTAACCCCAACTCCCTCCTCCTCCCTATCTTCCAGATGCCATCACCAATCTTCAATAAAGGTAAGTAAAAATGTTATTTTATATGTTTATTTAAATTTATTAATAATTGTACACTATATTTGTTGTGTGTATGTAAAACTATAATGTAATACTATCTATAAAATGTATTTTTTTTTTTTTTTTGTGAATATTTTTGGGTTTCTAGAACAGATTAATTGTATTTCCATTATTTCTTATGGGAAATATTGCTTCACCTTTCAAACTTTTTGAATTTAGAACTAGCTCCTGGAACAGATTAAATTTGAAATTTGAGGTTCCACTGTACTCTCTAATTCACATTTCTACTATTGTGTCCTTGTATTCTTTGTATTACTCTACTGAAAATATTATTATTAACTAGTTTCATTTTTTCCTCCTTTAAATTTATACACTTTTTTTTTTACTTATTTTCCAGCATTGATGTATGGTATGCAGTGTCTTAATTAACCCTTTAACTGTCCAGATCCCAAAATTAATATTGCTCCCAGTATTCCTTTTTTTTTTATGAAATAGTAGGGAATCATGTTCTTAAGGTAATGACACGAAATGTATGAAATTTGTTGGAAAAATTACAGAACTATGCAAGCACAAAGTTAGCTTGTGTGGAACTTACGCAGTGCCGATTTTGCCCACTTTGAGTTCTGTTTTCAATAAATTCCATTTATTGCAATTTAAAAACTGTAGTGTAAAGCACCCTTCTGGCAAGACAGTGATGGAGTGAATGATGGTGAAAGTTTTTCTTTTTCGGGCCACCCTGCCTTGGTGGGAATCGGCCAGTGTGATAATAAAAAAAAAATAAATCTTCTGTCGACTGAGCACAAGAAACCTCCTATTCAACTTTTACAATTACCCTATAAAGTGCACAGAAGTCAGTAATTTGGTCAGTTTTACACAAAATTAAAAATACTATACCCATTTAAAAATAGTGCAAAATAAAATTGGTTGGTATCCCAGTTGTTTCTGAGTCAAAAGGTATGTGATTACCTGTGTGATGATAGGAGTAGATCTGTACTTGTTGGGTTATCTTTATCACAAATATATTGAAAGTGCCTAACACCTTTAGCATATGCTGCATATTTATAGTAATATTCAGGGTTGATTAACCCTTTGACTGTCGCAACCCCCAATCCTGAAGTGTCTCCTGGTGTCGCAAAATTTAAAAAAAAAAAATTATTTTTTTCTTATGAAATGATAGAGAATCTTTTCCCGATTGTAATGACACCAAAAAACGAAATTTGATGGAAAACTGACGGAATTATGCTCTCGCAAAATTAGCGACCTCGGCGCTGTTTACAAATCGGCGATTTCACCCAATTTGAGCCCTATTTTCGGCTAATTCCATTGTTCCAGTCGCCCAAACTCATAGCTATTTCTTTAGAACTCCATTTTTTCTATCGATTGAGTACAAGAAACTGCCCATTTACCGATTTCAACTACCTAATAATGTGGTCAGAAATTTGCAATTTGGCCAATTTCACGAAAACTAAAAAATATGACAATTTCAAAATAAGGTCCAGAATGAACAATGCAGACATTCCTGGCTCTAAAATAACATTTTCTTTGCTCATCAGTCATGTCTCCAGGCCACTCTGATATTACTCTTGCTTTCTATTTTCAATTTTTCAGTCACGTCTCCAGGCCACTCTGATATTTCTCTTGCTTTCTATTTTGAATTTTTATTCAAACAAAAAATAGAAGACTTACTATTATACAGACTACTGCAGTACTGTAATAATTGTATAAATAACATCAACCCATTCATGACTGCATATTAGAATGGCTAGTTGGACATTTATTGGGCAATGGCATCATTTGTTTATTTTTGAACATTGGCAAAAATCAAACATTTCCCCTACTTTGAGCTCTATTTCTAGGTTCTTTATACAGTAAAATCAATCAAAATCACCTCTATTTCTATAATATGTTTTCCATTCTATCAAATGAGACCAAGAAAACGAGAATACAACCATAAATACTACACGAAAATAGACCACAAAGTCGGCATTTTAATTAAAAAAACGGTCGGAGTTTTTTTTTTCCTCATTATGCACTGCGTGCTCCAGGATTTTTTTTATATGGTGCACACTGACCACACAGACCCATTCTCTCTCATGTGGGCCTACCAGCTTTCTCCTGCTTGATTTGAAGCCGCTAGAATTTATGAGTATATATACGTCAAACATGGTACCTCGTAAGACGTATATATACGGCTGCGACAGTCAAAGGGTTAAATAGAAGATGAGAGAAAGCAAGTTACAGCCAAGTGAAAATATTTTCATTGAAGTCTATAGTATGCAGAGCAATTCTGACCAAATTATGCTAATATGCAGTGCCTGCATTCTGAAGGAGGGGCATTAATGTTGCAGTTTTATAACTGTAGTGTGAGTGTGCCTCTGGCAAGACAGAGATGGAGTGAATGATGAAAGATTTTCTTTTTTTGGGCCACCCTACCTTGGTGAGAAATGGACAGTGTGTTAATAATTATAAAAAATGGTAATTTTTTTTTTTATTATTATCACACTGGCCGATTCCCACCAAGGCAGGGTGGCCCGAAAAAGAAAAACTTTCACCATCATTCACTCCATCACTGTCTTGCCAGAAGGGTGCTTTACTCTACAGTTATATTTATAAATATTTATATATGCTGAAGTTGAATTATAAAATCAAAAGGAAGAGAATATTCTGATTTTATATAAGACTAAACATTAACCCTTTCTCTTATCGAGACCCCCTGCTCACAAACTTGCTCTCAGTGTTGAAGAATTTAAAAAAAAAAAAAAAGTGAAATTATAGACAATTTTTTCTCAATGGTAATGACACCAAAAGTACAAAATTTGATGGAAAACTTATGAAATTATGCTCTCATGAAGTTAGAGGCCTCGGCAAAATGTGCGCATCAATGGTTTTGCCCACTTTGAGCCCTATTTTCAGCCAGTTCCATTGTTCCAGTCGACCAAACGCATAGCTATTTTGCTAGAACTCAATTTGTCCTATCAACTGAGTACAAGAAACTCCTCATTTACCAATTTCAACTACCCAATAAAGTGGTCAGAAATTGGCAATTTGGCCAATTTCACACAAATTTCAAAAGATACCAATTTTAAAATAGGGTCCAGAATAAATAATGCAGACATTCCTGACACTAAAACAACATTTTCTCTGTTCATTAGTCATGTCTCCAGGCCCCTCTTATATTACTCTTGCTTTCCATTTTTAATTTTTATTCACAAAAAAAAAAAATAGATTTACTGTTATGCAGACTACTGCAGTATTGTAATAATTGTATAAATAATGTCAACCCATTCATGACTGCGTATTAGATTGGCCAGTTGGACACACATTGGACAGTGACGTCATTTGTTTACTCTTGAACATCAGCAAAAATCGAACATTTCTGCTACTTTGAGCTCATTTTCAAGGTATGTACTTTTCATCATGAAACAAATCAAAATCATCTCTATTTCTGTAATATATCATCCATTCTGTCAAATGAGACCAAGAAAACGAAAATAGAACCATGAATATCATACGAAAATACACCTCAAAATCGGTGTTTATAGCCAAAAACACGATTGGATTTTTATTTTCCTCATTTACACTCTGTGCTGCAGGATTTTTTTTTATACTGTGCACCCTGACCACGCAGACCCATTCTCTTGCATGTAGGTCTACCAGCTTTCTCTTGCTAGATTTGAAAGCCGCTAGAATTTTTGGGTATTAATACGGCACCAACATTGGCTTGTAAGCCGTAATAATACGACACTGACAGTGAAGGGTTAATACAATAGTAAGAAAGTTTTCCATTTAATAAAAAAAGAACAATTATGCATAGCTTTGTGCAGAGATAAAGCAAATAAACATAAGATTTTAAATTAGGAGTCAGGTGTTAACATTAATGGTATCTTAAAATTTAAAGTACGTGATAAGTAGTGCAAACAATTGAGCTAAAAATGTGTTTAAGCATTGGTTGAAATAGTTGTGATGCACTTGTTATGATGTAAATAAAAGCAGTTAGCTGATTTGAATTTCATTCAAGTACTTCCTCTCAAATCCGGAATAATATAATTTACATTAATCAAATTTTTCCTCAATAGTCATTGACCATAAATAATTTTATCAGATAATACATCAATGCTTTGATTACAGATCATGCTGAGCCCTACTCAACTCAGAGGCTACTATAACAGCAGCATTAACAAATTTAATTTAAAAATAGTTTTCCTGGTTTGAATAATTTTCATGAAGTCTTATTTTGTGGTAATGCATACAGTAATATTAGGTGAACACAAAATAATTTGCTATTAACATGTACAAAGTTGAAGTGGTGGCTGCTGCCTCAATTTTTATCCCTCAAGATGCAAATAGGTCAAGGGAAGTAGTATTTAGGATGTTCATGCATTGCTTGTAGCCTATTAAAATATTTTGGAGATTTTGGAATTCTGAGATTTGTAGAAAACATAGAAAGTGTAATAGGACTAGAACTATGTTCATGGTAACCTGAATGATACCTGCTTTCTAGTTTATTTGCTTACAGCTCACACTGCCATACTTATTTTAAGCCTATTTCAACCATTTACTGTGTATTGCTTTATTTGAAAAGAAATACATTACTGTATTTTAAATTCCTTCATTTATTTTTTCCAGTAGTTTCAAATTGTGTCCTCTCATACTCCTGTTGCTGACTTTAAGAAAATATTTCCTATATGTATTTCATGTATTGTAAACTAGTGTGTAGTTAAGTTTTCTCTCCTGTCTTTCAGAGAGGTTATTTCCAAAGTTTTGTTGGTCATATTTTATAAATTGTATTTTTTGTATTTTCTTTTTGGGGATTTTCTTTCTTTTTGGGTCACCCTGCCTCGGTGGAAGATGGCTGATTTGTTGAAATTTTTTTTTTATAAATTGTAAGATACAGTGGTCCCTCGTTTTTCGTAATTAATCCATTCCTGGAAGTGTGACTATTATCGAAATTGAAGATTTTCGAATCTATATTCCCCATAAGAAATAATGTAAATCCAATTAATTCGTTCCAGACCTCCAGAAGTATCAACAACAATTTTTTTTTTACCTTAAAGATAGATTTACATGCACAAAAGAATGAACATTCAGTATGACAGTTACCTTTATTGAAGGCTGTTGTTGATGAATGGAAGACAGGGAGGAGGAGAGAGGGAAGAGAGGTTAATATTTGGAAGGGGAATCCCCCTCCATAAGGACTCTAGGTCACTTCCCTATCTTAAATATAGATTTACATACAAAAAAAAAAATGCCAAATAAATGTAAAGCACTAATAAAATGTATAAATGAACATTTAACATCACACTTACCTTTCATTGAAGACTTGTTGGTGTGTGCCAGAGGGAGGGGAGGCATGGCGAGTTTATTGTTGGAGAATGACACTAATATCAACTCTACGGCTTATCTATCACAATTCAACTAATATGACATAATAAACAACTTTAATAACATAGAAACATGGAATATACTCTAGAATGAATAAAATAAGTCATTATGTATGTCATGAGAGGTGTTGTGTTGTTGAGTGTATAAGGGCCACTGAGAGTAAGCCGTCCATAATGTTGGTGAAGCAGCAACTGAGGCGACAGTGTTTTCTGTTTATTTATTTTTATTTATTTATTTATTTACAATTTGAGCACACATACAGAGGTACAAAAAAATACAGATAAGAGCAGCATGCCAAAGCCACTTATACTATGCATAGCATTACGGGCTGGCTTAAAATTAACTTAAGATTAACTAAGCAATGATGAAATCAGTGATAAAACATTAATGTAAACAGATTCCTATAAAGCACAAGTGAGTATTACAAAGACAGGCCATATGGTTGCATGCATTGTTGTACATTCAGTCGTGGAGTATTCTGTTAGGTAGTGTATTTAAAAAATAATAAAGTTAGATTGGGTTTTAGGTTTAACATTTATGTGATATAATTGTGAGAAACATTTAAGATATACAATTTATAAGGTTCAGTTATTCAGTATTTATTTGGTTTTGGGTGAGTAGGTGATCTTTGAGAAGAGACTTGAATTTATAAACAGGTAGTGTTTCTTTTATATTTACAGGTAATGAATTCCAGATTTTAGGGCCTTTTATGTGCATTGAGTTTTTGCATAGTGTGAGATGGACACGAGGAACATCAAAGAGTGATCTATGCCTTGTGTTATGGTCATGTGTTCTGTTGAGGTTGGCAAGATGTTTGAGGGGAGGGTTAATATCGGAGTTAAGTGTTCTATGTATGTAATAGGTGCAATAATAAGTATGGAAGTTTTGTATGGTGAGTAGGTTTAGTGTATTGAATATTGGTGGAGTGTGCTGCCTGTAGTGAGAATTTGTTATCATTCTAACTGCAGCCTTTTGTTGGGTAATTAGTGGTCTGAGATGGTTAATTGTTGTTGAGCCCCATGCACTCCCTATATAACTCCAACAACATTGGAGGAGTTGGTGGAATCACTGAATCACTGAAGAAGGCACTCTCTACCACCATCACAACCACTACCACCCTCTACCATCATCACTACCACCTTCTACCACTATCACAACTGCTACCACCATTACTACCACCTTCTACCACCATCACTACCACCTTCTACCACCATCACTACCACCTTCTACCACCATCACTACCACCTTCTACCACCATCACTAGTGAACCCTCTACCACCATCACTACCACCGTCTACCACTATCAACTGCTAGCACCCTCTACCACCATCGCTACCACCCTCTATCACTATCACAACTGCTAATACCCTCTACCACTATCACAACTGCTTTCACTCTACCACCACCACCTTCGTATTTTTCTACAAACTTTTTCTTAAATTGTGTGTGTTTCTCACATTCTTTACCAAAGGGCTGGCACTAGAAGCTTTCTTTGGAGCCATAGTGACTTATTTAGCAGTTGCAAGCACTAAAATGAATGGAATATTATGAAATGTATCGTATGAACTCGTGGGATCATCCTCATTCACTGATAAACAGTGGCACACTGGTTGGGAATGGAGTGTGAGGCAGCTCAGGGCTGTGTGTACGCGTCCCAGACGAACGACGATTCGCGAGCCAGTGTTTTGACGAAAATAACATTACGATTTTCGAAAATTACGACTATCAAGCCTTGCGATTATCGAGGGACCACTGTACTTTTGTGCAATTCATTTAACTGTTTATATTGAGGCATTACACGGAAGAAAAGAATGAACATAAACAACTGCCAAAATCTGGGTTAATGGACAAATTCATTCCCTAATGCGTCATCTGTGGGAATGTTGATATTGTCTTTTGCACCTGTAAATTAGGCTCAGAACCCAATAACAAAGTATGGTAACTTGAGCTTCATAGCTTCGATTTCCCCCATGCCTGCATTTTTATGCATTGTTTGAATTTGATGTTTATTTTTTTCTACCACTCATTGTCTTATTTAGTCTTATGTTCTTTAAGTATGGACACTATAGAATAAGTCTTGTTTATTTCTTTTTTTTTTATTAACACATCGGCTGTTTCCCACCAAGGTAGGGTGACTCACGAAATCGTAATGACACGATTGCAAATAAACCATACCACGGGCGGGATTGAACCCGTGGTCAGAGTGTCTCAAAACTCCAGACCGTCGCGTCTGTAAAAACTTGCATTTGTGGTCACAGTGGTGCCTATGCTAACCTTCCTATGGTGTAGAAATATACCTAGTTGGACGAATCTTATTGTGGCTAGCTGGTCTAGTGGCTAACGCGACGGTCTGGAGTTATGAGACACACTAACCGCGGGTTCAATCCCGCCCGTGGTATGGTTAAGGTAGGGTGGCCCGAAAAAGAAAAGCTTTCACCATCATTCACTCCATCACTGTCTTGCCAGAGGTGCATTTACACTACAGTAATAAAACTGCAACATTAACACCCCTCCTTCAGAGTGCAGGCACTGTACTTCCCATCTCCAGGACTCAAGTCCGGCCTGCCGGTTTCCCTGAATTCCTTCATAAATATTACCCTGCTCACACTCCAGCAGCATGTCAAGTTGTAGAAACCATTTGTCTCCATTCGTTACTGTCTAAGACGCTCATGCATGCTTGCTGGAAATCAAAGCCCCTTGCACACAAAACCTCCTTTACCCCCTCCCGTAGTTCAATCGCTAGTGCGCACTGCTCACACACTGAGGTCCGGGGTTCGAATCTCCTCTGGTACGGCTGGAAAACATTAGGGACGTGTTTCCACAAGACGCCTGCTGTCCCTGTCCCTGTTCACCCATTAGTTCAAAATGGGTACCTGGGTGTTAGGTGACTGGTGTGGGTCGCATCCTAGGACAAAACTGACTTAATATGCCTGAAATGCTCAGTATAACAAGGGGCTTTCTATATAGAAGTATGTCATTGATGTCAGCTAGGCCTATATACCATGTACATGGTATACAGGCTGTCCTCTACCCCGCCTTCCCTCCACTACATATTTATATGCTCGAAGTCGTTCTATTTTGTTCCATCCTCTCTGCATGTTTGAACCACCTCAACAACCCCTCCCCAGCCCTCTGGATAATAGTTTTGGTAATCCCTCACCTCCTCCTAATTTCCAAACTACGAATTGTGTGTGTTATATTCACACCACACGTTGCCCTCATATACGACATCTTCACTGCACCCAGCCTTCTCCTTGTTGCAACATTCACTACCCATGCTTTGCACCCATATAAGAGTGTTGGTATAACTATACTCTCATACATTCCCCTCTTTGCTTCCGTAGACAAAGTTCTTTGTCTCCACAGACTCGTCAGTGCACCACTGACCTTTTTTCCCTCATCAGTTCTTTGATTCACCTCACCTTTCATAGACCCATCTGCTGACACGTCTACTCCTAAATATCTGAATACATTCACCTCCTCCATACTCTCTCCCTCCAATATGATATCCAATCTTTCATTACCTAATTTTTTTTTGTTATCCTTATCACCTTACTCTTTCCTATATTCACTTTTAATTTTCTTCTTTAACATACCCTACAAAACTCATCCACCAACCTCTGCAACTTCTCTTCAGAATCTCTCAAAAGCACGGTGTCATCAGCAAAGAGCAACTGTGACAACTCCCACTCTGTGTTAGATTCTTTATATTTTAACCCCACGCCTCTTGCATTCACTTCTCTCACAGCTCCATGTATAAATATATTGAACAACCATGGTGACATCACACATCCTTGTCTAAGGCCTACTTTTACTGGGAAATAATCTCCCTCTCTCTCCTATATACTCTTAACCTGAGTCTCACTGTCCTTGTAAAAACTTTTCACAGCTTTTAAATAACCACCTTCCTATTCCATACATTTGCAACATCTGGCACATTGCTCCCCATCCACCCTGTCATATGCCTTTTCAAAATCCATAAATTCCACAAAAATGTCTCTACCCTTATCTAAATACTATTTACCTATCTTTCACTGTAAACACTTAGTGTACACACCCCCTACCCTTCCTGTAGCCTCCTTGTTCATCTGCTATCCTACTCTGTCTTACTCTTAATTCTTTCAATAATAACTCTACCATACACTTTACCAGTATACTCAACAGACTTGTTCTCCTATAATTTTTGCACTCTTTTGTCTCCTTTGCCTTTATACAAAGGCATTATACATACTCTTTGCCAATCCCTAGGTACCTTACCCTCTTCCATACATTTATTAAATAAAAGCACCAACCACTCTATTAACTATATTCCCTCCTGCTTTTAACATTTCTATCTTTATCCCATCAACCCCAGCTGCCTCACCCCCTTTCATTCTACCTACCGCTTCATGAACTTTCCCCACACTCGCAACTCGCTTCTCACTCCTACAAGATGTTATTCCTCCTTGCCATATACAGTAGGGCCCCGCTTTACGGCGTTTCACTTTACGGCGTTCCGCTAATACGGTCATTTCAAATTATGACCAAAACTCGCTATGCTGCTCCCCCCACCTGACTTTCTAATACGGTCACCACGCCCCACCTGGTTTGTTTAATTCTCTGTGAGATCCGTAAGCACTAAGTCTCTCCATTATGTCTGAAAACTCCAAAATTTTAAGTGTTTTTAAAAGTTATTTCATATTTTATATATACTCTAATTATATTTATGTATACCTGTACTTAAATAAACTTACATACTGTGCTGGCATGCAGGTACACATTAAAATCAGTAAGAGTGTCTTATGTCTCCAGACGTCACATTAGTAATGATGATAATCACCGAGTCTCATGTAAATGTCGTATATTACATTAATATACACGTTTTCATTAATCCATCTACGATATTTTTTCAAAATTATATAATAAACACGATGCATAACATATAAATATGATAAATACACCCCACAGTAGAATAAATAAACATAAATATGAGATGTGGTAGCAGACGACTTGCACAAGTGACGCCATATTAGAAATAATAATAATAATCACCGAGTCTCATTAAATGTCATATATTACGTTAATATACATTTTCATTAATCCATCCATGATATTTTTTTCAAAATTATACAGTAAACATAATACATAACATATAAAGATGATAAATACACCCCACAATAGAATAAATAAACATAAATATGAGATGTGGTAGCTAGATAACTTGTACAAGTGACGGCAAGAATTACATTTTCTCAAATCTAACATAAGAGAAAATGTGTTACTGGGGGTAACTGTAGAAAATTATTCCTTTCGTATGTAAGTTTATTCAGGTATACACAAATACAGTTACATATATTATCATACATAACAGCATATGTGTAGAGAACCCAGGATAACCCAAAAATGTCAGACAGAGTGACTTATTTCCATTGCCTTTACTCATAGCATCATTTCTTCTCAAAATGATGTTACATGAGAATGGGAGTGATCTTCTTTATTTATTCTACCGTATCAATGTAGAGACAACCTGTACACAATGTAACTTGTACACAAACCAGACGTGTACACTTTGTTGTTTACAAAACTTACCTTCGCCTGGTTTGTTTACATAACTCTGCACCTGTCCTCTCTCATGCACTCATTCTTTCTCTCTCTCATTTATTCGTTTTATCTCATTTACTTACTCCTGACCCTACATTAAGACTACAAATATTTTAAGGTAAGTAATGAGTGAACTGTATATACATTTTATCGCTCTGGGATGCTTAAATATTATAGAATAGTATGTGTGGGTGGGTTGACCTGGTATGTTAGCCCAGCTGACTACCATACATACCACACTTGATTTTTTACAATAAATACTACTCATCTCACCCTAGATTAAGACTACAAATATTTTAAGGTAAGGAATGAGTAAACTGTATATGCATTTTATCGCTCTGGGATGCTTAAATGTGATAGAGTATTATGTGCAGGTGGGGCGGCCTGGTATAGTAGCCCGGCTGACTACCATACATACCACACTTGATTTCTTAAAATAAATACTACTTGTCTCACCTTAGATTAAGGCTATAAATATTTTAGGGTAAGTAATAAGTGCACTATGTGTGTATTGTACTTTTTTATTGTTTTTTGATGCCTAGTTCTATTGCTAACTTAATATATGTTAGTGTAAACTTGTTATCTAGTATTTGTATGCATTTATAAGTGGAAAAAAAGGGTGTTCCACTTTACGGCAATTTCCGCTTTATGGCGGTAGCCTGGAACCTAACCTGCCGTATAAGTGGGGCCCTACTGTACATGAAATCACAGCTTCCTTATCTTCACCAACATTTAACAATTCCTCAAAATATTCCCTCCTTCTTCCGGATACCTCTAACTCTCTATTTAATAACTCTCCTCTCCTACTTTTAACCCTTTGACTGCTTCGGCCGTATATACTATATACGTCTTACGAGCCAGTGTTTCGGACATATACATGTATATACAAGTACCATCTGACTTACGACCGAGTTCGGTTCCAACTAACCGGTCTTAAGCTGAAATGGACGTAACTCGAACCTTACTACTGAATATCAACATCACATTTTTGTAATGACTTATTTTGTTGTATTTTCATTTCATTTTTTACTTTACTTTTTATGCTGTTTGTACTGTATTTTATACTGTAAGGTTTAGGATAAACACTGTATACAACACAAACAGTTGTTTATTTCCCAGAAATTTGGCATAAAAAACACGGTCGTAACTCAAATGGTCGTATGTCGAGCAAGTTGTAAGTCGGATGGTAGGTGTACTCGATAATTCTAGCGGCTTTGAATCAAGCAAGAGAAAGCTGGTAGGCCCACATGTGAGAGAATGGGTCTGTATGGTCAGTGTGAACTGTATAAAAAAAGTCCTGCAGCACACAGTGCTGCAGGACTGCTTGCAGAGGCAATGGCAATGTTCGCAGCTTTCACTGAGACCCACATAAAGGATCACTTGGACAACGAAATATGGATCCCAGGTTACAACCTATACAGATGTGACAGAGTGAACAGGCAAAAGGGGGGGGGGGGGGTTGGCCTGTACATTGCAGAGTCACTTGTTTGCACAGAACTGCTAAATGCCTCAAATGATGTAGTGGAAGTTTTAGCAGTAAAGGTCGAGAACCAAAACCTAGTCATTGTGGTAGTCTACAAGCCTCCGGATGCAACATCCCAGCAATTCCAGGAACAAGCCTCCGGATGCAACATCCCAGCAATTCCAGGAACAGCTGTTAAAAATTGACCACTGTCTGGAAAATCTTCCAGCTCCTGCACCCAACATCTTGCTCCTGGGGGATTTCAACTTAAGGCACCTAAAATGGAGGAATATAGCAAATAATATTGTTGCAGTAATAACACCAGGAGGCAGCTCTGATGAAAACTCACACTCACACGAGCTTTTAAATCTCTGCACAAAATTCAATTTAAACCAGCAAATAATAGAGCCTACTAGACTGGAGAATACACTAGACCTCATCTTCACTAACAATGATGATCTGATAAGAAATGTCACCATATCAAACACAATATACTCAGATCACAACATAATTGAGGTTCAGCCATGTATGCGTGGAGCCCCAGACCGACATAATGAGACTAGTCACGAGGGAGCATTCACCAAATTCAACTTCAATAACAAAAAACATAAAGTGGGACCAAGTAAACCAAGTCCTAACCGATATAAGCTGGGAAGATATACTAAGCAACACAGACCCCAACTTATGCCTAGAACAGATTAACTTGGTGGCAATCGATGTATGCACAAGGCTTATTCCTCTAAGAAAAAGGAGGAGTAGATGTAAAATAGAAAGAGACAGGCGCTCCCTTTACAGGCGACGGAAAAGAATAACAGAGCAGCTAAAAGAGGTCAATATATCTGAAATGCATAGGGAGACACTGGTCAGAGAAATAGCAAGCATCGAACTCAAGCTAAAGGAATCTTATAGGAGTCAGGAATCGCGGGAAGAACTAAAAGCCATAAATGAAATCGAAAGAAACCCAAAGTATTTCTTCTCCTATGCCAAATCAAAGTCGAGAACAACGTCCAGTATTGGGCCCCTACTTAAACAGGATGGGTCCTACACAGATGACAGCAAGGAAATGAGTGAGCTACTCAAGTCCCAATATGACTCGGTTTTTAGCAAGCCGCTAACCTGACTGAGAGTCGAAGATCAAAATGAATTTTTTTATGAGAGAGCCACAAAATATGGTTAACACAAGCCTATCCGATGTTATCCTGATGCCAAATGACTTCGAACAGGCGATAAATGACATGCCCATGCACTCTGCCCCAGGGCCAGACTCATGGAACTCCGTGTTCATCAAGAACTGCAAGAAGCCCCTATCACGAGCCTTTTCCATCCTATGGAGAGGGAGCATGGACACGGGGGTTGTCCCACAGTTACTAAAAACAACAGACATAGCCCCACTCCACAAAGGGGGCAGTAAAGCAACAGCAAAGAACTACAGACCGATAGCACTAACATCCCATATCATAAAAATCTTTGAAAGGGTCCTAAGAAGCAAGATCACCACCCATCTAGAAACCCATCAGTTACACAACCCAGGGCAACATGGGTTTAGAACAGGTCGCTCCTGTCTGTCTCAACTATTGGATCACTACTACAAGGTCCTAAATGCACTAGAAGATAAAAAGAATGCAGATGTAATATATACAGACTTTGCAAAAGCCTTCGACAAGTGTGACCATGGTGTAATAGCGCACAAAATGCGTGCTAAAGGAATAACAGGAAAAGTCGGTCGATGGATCTATAATTTCCTCACTAACAGAACACAGAGAGTAGTCGTCAACAGAGTAAAGTCCGAGGCAGCTACGGTGAAAAGCTCTGTTCCACAAGGCACAGTACTCGCTCCCATCTTGTTCCTCATCCTCATATCCGACATAGACAAGGATGTCAGCCACATCACATTGTCTTCCTTTGCAGATGACACCCGAATCTGCATGACAGTGTCTTCCATTGCAGACACTGCAAGGCTCCTGGCGGACATCAACCAAATCTTTCAGTGGGCTGCAGAAAACAATATGAAGTTCAACGATGAGAAATTTCAATTACTCAGATATGGTAAACACGAGGAAATTAAATCTTCATCAGAGTACAAAACAAATTCTGGCCACAAAATAGAGCGAAACACCAACGTCAAAGACCTGGGAGTGATCATGTCTGAGGATCTCACCTTCAAGGACCATAACATTGTATCAATCGCATCTGCTAGAAAAATGACAGGATGGATAATGAGAACCTTCAAAACTAGGGAGGCCAAGCCCATGATGACACTCTTCAGGTCACTTGTTCTATCTAGGCTGGAATATTGCTGCACACTAACAGCACCTTTCAAGGCAGGTGAAATTGCTGACCTAGAAAATGTACAGAGAACCTTCATGGCGCGCACAACAGAGATAAAACACCTCAATTACTGGGAGCGCTTGAGGTTCCTAAAACTGTATTCCCTGGAATGCAGGTGGGAGAGATACATGATTATATACACCTGGAAAATCCTAGAGGGACTAGTACACGAAAATCACTCACTACGAAAGCAAAAGACTTGGCAGACGATGCAACATCCCCCCATTGAAAAGCAGGGGTGTCACTAGCACGTTAAGAGACCATACAATAAGTGTCAGGGGCCCGAGACTGTTCAACTGCCTCCCAGCATACATAAGGGGGATTACCAACAGACCCCTGGCAGTCTTCAAGCTGGCACTGGACAAGCACCTAAAGTCGGTTCCTGACCAGCCGGGTTGTGGCTCATACGTTGGTTTGCGTGCAGCCAGCAGCAACAGCCTGGTTGATCAGGCTCTGATCCACCAGGAGGCCTGGTCACAGACCGGGCCACGGGGGCGTTGACCCCCGGAACTCTCTCCAGGTAAACTCCAGGTAATGAGAGAAAAAAAAACTCCAACCGTGTTTTTGGATTAAAACGCCAACTTTGAGGTGTACGTATTTTCCTTTAGTATTTATAGTTGTATTCTCGTTTTCTTGGTCTCATTTGATAGAATGGGAAACTTTTTTTTTTTTTTTTTTTTTTTTTTCAACAAGTCGGCCGTCTCCCACCGAGGCAGGGTGACCCAAAAAAGAAAGAAAATCCCCAAAAAGAAAATACTTTCATCATCATTCAACACTTTCACCACACTCGCACATTATCACTGTTTTTGCAGAGGTGCTCAGAATACAACAGTCTAGAAGCATAAACATATAAAGATACACAACATATCCCTCCAAACTGCCAATATCCCAAACCCCTCCTTTAAAGTGCAGGCATTGTACTTCCCATTTCCAGGACTCAAGTCCGACTATATGAAAATAACCGGTTTCCCTGAATCCCTTCACTAAATATTACCCTGCTCACACTCCAACAGATCGTCAGGTCCCAAGTACCATTCGTCTCCATTCACTCCTATCTAACACGCTCACGCACGCTTGCTGGAAGTCCAAGCCCCTTACCCACAAAACCTCCTTTACCCCCTCTCTCCAACCCTTTCGAGGACGACCCCTACCCCGCCTTCCTTCCCCTATAGATTTATATGCTTTCCATGTCATTCTACTGTGATCCATTCTCTCTAAATGACCAAACCACCTCAACAACCCCTCTTCTGCCCTCTGACTAATACTTTTATTAACTCCACACCTTCTCCTAATTTCCACACTCCGAATTTTCTGCATAATATTTACACCACACATTGCCCTTAAACAGGACATCTCCGCTGCCTCCAACCGTCTCCTCGCTGCTGCATTTACCACCCAAGCTTCACACCCATATAAGAGTGTTGGTACTACTATACTTTCATACATTCCCTTCTTTGCCTCCATAGATAACGTTTTTTGACTCCACATATACCTCAACGCACCACTCACCTTTTTTCCCTCATCAATTCTATGATTAACCTCATCCTTCATAAATCCATCCGCCGACACGTCAACTCCCAAGTATCTGAAAACATTCACTTCTTCCATACTCCTCCTCCCCAATTTGATATCCAATTTTTCTTTATCTAAATCATTTGACACCCTCATCACCTTACTCTTTTCTATGTTCACTTTCAACTTTCTACCTTTACACACATTCCCAAACTCATCCACTAACCTTTGCAATTTTTCTTTAGAATCTCCCATAAGCACAGTATCATCAGCAAAAAGTAACTGTGTCAATTCCCATTTTGAATTTGATTCCCCATAATTTAATCCCACCCCTCTCCCAAACACCCTAGCATTTACTTCCTTTACAACCCCATCTATAAATATATTAAACAACCATGGTGACATTACACATCCCTGTCTAAGACCTACTTTTACCGGGAAGTAGTCTCCCTCTCTTCTACACACCCTAACCTGAGCCTCACTATCCTCATAAAAACTCTTTACAGCATTTAATAACTTACCACCTATTCCATATACTTGCAACATCTGCCACATTGCTCCTCTATCCACTCTATCATATGCCTTTTCTAAATCCATAAATGCAATAAAAACTTCCCTATCTTTATCTAAATACTGTTCACATATATGCTTCAATGTAAACACCTGATCTACACATCCCCTACCCACTCTAAAACCTCCTTGCTCATCCGCAATCCTACATTCTGTCTTACCTCTAATTCTTTCAATTATAACCCTACCGTACACTTTTCCTGGTATACTCAGTAAGCTTATTCCTCTATAATTTTTACAGTCTCTTTTGTCCCCTTTCCCTTTATATAAAGGGACTATACATGCTCTCTGCCAATCCCTAGGTACCTTCCCCTCTTTCATACATTTATTAAACAAAAGTACCAACCACTCCAACACTATATCCCCCCCTGCTTTTAACATTTCTGTCATGATCCCATCAGTTCCAGCTGCTTTACCCCCTTTCATTTTACGTAATGCCTCACGTACCTCCCCCACACTTACATTCTGCTCTTCTTCACTCCTAAAAGATGGTATACCTCCCTGACCAGTGCATGAAATTACTGCCTCTGTTTCTTCCTTAACATTTAAAAGTTCCTCAAAATATTCTCGCCATCTACCCAATACCTCCATCTCCCCATCTACTAACTCCCCTACTCTGTTTTTAACTGACAAATCCATATTTTCCCTAGGCTTTCTTAACTTGTTTAACTCACTCCAAAATTTTTTCTTATTTTCATTAAAATTTCTTGACAGTGCCTCTCCCACTCTATCATCTGCTCTCCTTTTGCACTCTCTCACCACTCTCTTTACCTTTCTTTTACTCTCCATATACTCTGCTCTTCTTATAACACTTCTGCTTTGTAAAAACCTCTCATAAGCTACCTTTTTCTCTTTTATCACACCCTTTACTTCATCATTCCACCAATCACTCCTCTTTCCTCCTGCCCCCACCCTCCTATAACCACAAACTTCTGCCCCACATTCTAATACTGCATTTTTAAAACTATTCCAACCCTCTTCAACCCCCCCACTACTCATCTTTGCACTAGCCCACCTTTCTGCCAATAGTCGCTTATATCTCACCCGAACTTCCTCCTCCCTTAGTTTATACACTTTCACTTCCCTCTTACTTGTTGTTGCCACCTTCCTCTTTTCCCATCTACCTCTTACTCTAACTGTAGCTACAACTAAATAATGATCCGATATATCAGTTGCCCCTCTATAAACATGTACATCCTGGAGCCTACCCATCAACCTTTTATCCACCAATACATAATCTAATAAACTACTTTCATTACGTGCTACATCATACCTTGTATATTTATTTATCCTCTTTTTCATAAAATATGTATTACTTATTACCAAATTTCTTTCTACACATAGCTCAATTAAAGGCTCCCCATTTACATTTACCCCTGGCACCCCAAATTTACCTACTACTCCCTCCATAACATTTTTACCCACTTTAGCATTAAAATCCCCAACCACCATTACTCTCACACTTGATTCAAAACTCCCCACGCATTCACTCAACATTTCCCAAAATCTCTCTCTCTCCTCTACACTTCTCTCTTCTCCAGGTGCATACACGCTTATTATAACCCACTTTTCACATCCAATCTTTATTTTACTCCACATAATCCTTGAATTAATACATTTATAGTCCCTCTTTTCCTGCCATAGCTTATCCTTCAACATTATTGCTACTCCTTCTTTAGCTCTAACTCTATTTGAAACCCCTGACCTAATCCCATTTATTCCTCTCCACTGAAACTCTCCCACCCCCTTCAGCTTTGTTTCACTTAAAGCCAGGACATCCAGCTTCTTCTCATTCATAACATCCACAATCATCTCTTTCTTATCTGCACAACATCCACGCACATTCAGACTTCCCACTTTGACAATTTTCTTCTTCTTATTCTTTTTAGTAATCTTTACAGGAAAAGGGGTTACTAGCCCATTGTTCCCGGCATTTTAGTTGACTTTTACAACACGCATGGCTTACGGAGGAAAGATTCTTATTCCACTTCCCCATGGATATAAAAGGAAAATTAATAAGACCAAGAACTATTAAGATAAAATCAAAGAAAACTCAGATGAGTGTGTATAAATAAATGTGTACATGTATGTGTAGTGTGACCTAAGTGTAAGTAGAAGTAGCAAGACATGCCTGTAATCTTGCATATTTATGAGACAGACAAAAGACATCAGCAATCCTACCATCATGTAAAACAATCACAGGCTTCGTTTTACACTCACTTGGCAGGACGGTAGTACCTCCCTGGGTGGTTGCTGTCTACCAACCTACTACCTAAATGGGAAACATATTACAGAAATAGAGATGATTTTGATTAGTTTCATGATGAAAACGACCTTGAAATTGAGCTCAAATTAGCAGAAATGTTTGATTTTTACCAATGTTCAAGAGTAAGCAAATCACACCACACATCCAATGCATGTCAACTGGGGAGACTAATATTCTTTCACTAGTACACTGATATTATTTATACCATTTTTACAATAATGCAGTAATCTGCATAACAGTAAATCTTCTATTTTTTGTGTGAATAAAAAATCTAAATAGAAAGCAAGAGTAATATAAGAGGGGCCTGGAGACGTGACTAATGAACAGAGGATATGTTATTTTAGTGCCAAGAATGTCTGCATTGTTTATTCTGGACTCTATTTTGAAATTGGCATCTTTTTTAATTTGTGTGAAATTGGCCAAATTGCCTGTTTCTGACATTTTTATTGGGTAGTTGACATCGGTAAGTGGGCAGTTTCTTGTACTCACTTGATAGAAAAAATGGAGTTTTAAATCAATAGCTTTGAGTTTGGTCGGCTGGAACAATGGAATTGGCCGAAAATAGGGCTCAGTCGGTAAAATCGCCAATGCGTATATATCGCTGAGATAGCTAACTTCTTGGGAGCATAATTCCGTAAGTTTTTAATCAAATTTCGTTCTTTTGGTGTTATTACCATCTGGAAAAGATTCTCTATCATTTCATTTTTTTTTTTTTTTTTTTTTTTTTGACACCAGGAGATGCTTCAGGATTTGGGGTTGTGACAGTCAAAGGGTTAACTATCAAATGCATTTATTCCCTAGGCTTCCTCAACTTATTAATCTCACTCGAAAACTTTTTCTTATTTTCAACAAAATTTGTTGATAACATCTCACCCACTCTCTCACTTGCTCTCTTTTTACATTGCTTAACCCCTCTCTTAACCTCTCTTTTTCTCTCCATATACTCCTCCCTCCTTGCATCACTTCTACTTTGTAAAAACCTCTCATATGCTAACTTTTTCTCTCTTACTAATCTCTCTACATCATTTACATTATTTTTAATATATATTACAAACAGTTTTAGATTTTCTCAGTCTATATACAAGAGGGTCCTGCTTTACAGTGCTTCACTTTACGTCATTTCGCTAATGCACCAGTTTTCATTTATACCCATTCTTCATTTATTCAGACTTCCTACAATAAATATATTCATCGCTGGCTTTAAGTTTAAGATGAAAATATTTTAAGGTGGGTAATGTGTGTACTGTGTATGCATTTTTTAGGCATAGCTCTTATACTCGCTCAATATACAATGGTGTAAACATGTTATCAGACTTGCATGCATTTGAAAGTGAAAAAAGGCTATAATTCATCTACAGTGATTTTCACTTTACAGTGGTGGCCCAGAACCTAACTTGTTGTATAAGTGGGGCCCTCCTGTATTTAAAAATTTTCAAGTTTGCCAAATTTTTATTGGATTTTTTGCTATGCATTTATGTGGTCCTTCTGTGACAAGCTGTGATTTACAATCACCTCATGATCTCCTTTCTCAGATGGTCTTAAGATATTTTCATATGGTCTGCATTCAACCTGAAGTGTATTTCTAATTGCATGTTTCTATTACACGACAATATTAAATACCATCAAACAATATCATTTCACATGGTTTGCTTATCTAAATCTTTGTGCAAGGATTCACAATCATAATATTTGATCTTGCATAATTTTGGATTAGTGTCTGCAAACATTTTAATATTATAGGATAACCACTTGACTTGTGTAGATATAAAAAAAAAAGTGCTATATTTAGAAACATTAATTAGTATTAAGTGTTCTAATATAATTAATAATAAAAAATATTAATTGATATCTTGTCTCTTCTTAGGTGATTTCACTAAAGGTGGCTGGTCCCAATAACGAGTCAACAGAAATTGTACTGCGGACAGATGGAGGAACCAGTGATGGTGCGGGACCATCCAGTGTTGCAAGATCAGTTACAACAGCATTGGGAGGGGCTGGACTCATGCCTGGTGCTGCACAAGCTGTGGACATTGCAGCAAATCCAGCATTTCGTAGCCCAAATGTGGTGGCTCCCCCTGGGGATAGTATTCCTATGACTCCACGCCCCATGGCCCAGATAAGACCACCTTTTCCATATGCCAGTATGAACCGTGCTGCACAAACCATGCAGGGTCGGGAATTGCAGCATCAGTCATCGACTGTGGCAGGACCAATGGGCCTCACTGTGACTAGTGCTGCTCCACGCCCAGTGTATAATCCTCCTCCACCCTATCCTAGCCTTGAGCCATCCCATCTGCGTGCTCCTGGGGTTCCTGTGCAGAGACCATCTGTACCACAAATAAATGGAACTCAGTATGTGCCAGGCCAGGTTAGTGTTGGCAGCAGCATAGCACAACCGGGGACTCAAGTGATGCCTTCTGTTGTGCAAGCCAGTTCAAATCAACCAATTAGTGGGGTTTTCCCAGTGTCAGTGACTCAGACAGTGAATAATAGAGTACACACACAGGTAGTGAAAGGTAGCCAAAGGACAGGAGGGAGTGTGCTAAAGAACAGTCCTCTTTTGGTAGATTTGTTACGGCAACCTGATCACCAGCCGGGAGTTGGTGTTAGCAAGGCCAAGGTGGTTATTGGTGGATCACCACATGGCTCACCTGCTCCTACATCTCCTTCATCTCGTTCTACAACTTCAACGCCCTCATCTGACTCCTTACCCCACACGCCCCTCACCAACCTACCTCTACCTGCAGTGCCGGCACTTTCACCGCCTCCCACCAGCTCTGCAACTTACAGTGCTACTGTAACTGCTTCAAGTTTGACTGGATCAACCTTGTCTACACAGTTCAGCACAGGGTTTAGTGGAGTTCATACTCACCAGCAGGTCTATTCTGGTGGGTCAGTTATCACTAGTACTGTCTCACCTCATCCCAGACTACCTAGCAGTGTTAGTAGTGGCTTGCAGCAACATCCGCAGGCCACGGGACAACCACCACCACCAGGACCAAGAGCGCCTTACAATACAGAACAGCGTTGCATGACTATAGGGAACAGCCAAAATATTCATCCTAGGATGCCTTTACTAACCTCTGGTCACTCGAGTGTTTTGGGCGAATCGCGTGCAGTCCCTCCTTCACCGCCTCAACCTGTGCCTGGTGCCAAGGAGAGTCAGTACCTGATCAACCCTAATACTGGGCTGTTGGAACCAAGGCCAAGTGAAAGCTCAGACTCTGACTCAGAGGTTAGACCAACAGTGACTGAAGAAATTCATTCAAATTCTCTTGTATCTGATGAAGAATCTAACATAAGTGCAACTTCAAAGAAAGAAACTGATCAGTCAGATTCTGAAACTTCTAGAATGTCGGTGCTCAGTGTTGAATCGAGAAAGACCGTGATAAGTCAGGATCGATCAAAATCTCACGATAGAGATACCAGTCCAGGATCATCAAGGGAGAACAGTGTAGTTAGTTCTGCTAGTACGGGGGAATCTATCAGATTAAAACTTACAATTGGGAGAGAAGCAGTGGCACAAGCTACTTTTGTTCCAAGAGTGAAAAAAGGTGACCGTAAGGAAATTTCTAACTCAAGTTTAGGTTCACAGTCGGTAAGCGAGCCAAGAATACCAAAATTGCATATTAACTTAAAATCTAGACAAGCAGTTATTGTTAATCCTCTTGGGGATGGAGATGGTCAAAGAAGTCAAGAGAAAGATGGCTGTAAAGAGGATAAAAATAAGAGGAGGAGTTACAGAAACAAATCGCGAAGTAGTGAATCTGACAGTGACAGTGGAAAAAGAGGGTTTAAGTTCAAAAGTAGTAAAGACAGAGGAGGGGGGGTAGAGAGTAATTCTGTGCTGAAAACTGTTGATGGTAAAAAACTTAAGGTTGATGTGGAGGAGGAGGAAGCTTCTTTGAAAATGAAATTCAAGGAAGGCTTGGAGGGCAGGTTAAAAGCTCCAAGAACTTTAGAAGATGGTCGTTTGTCTGTGATGAAATCAGAAAGTTCTAAAATTTCAAAACCTGAAAAGTTGCGAGCAAGACTGAAAACTAAAACGCCCATCAGAAAAGTTGGAGACTTGAATAGTGTAGGTGAAATTGCTAGTCACAAAATTTTAGAGACATTGCCCCCTAGCATCACCAAAGTGGCAGCTTTACATACGCAGCAGCCACACATAAATCCCTCCTCATCCTCCAGCCAATCCTCGGTGATACCTTCTTGTCTTGGATCAACATTATCATCAATGCCTGGTTCTACTACTACACAAACTGCTGGAGAACTGTTTAAAGTAGAACTTGAAAAAAGAGGGAGTGAAATAATAAGAAAATCAGATTTTAAAAGTGATATTGAAAAGAAAAGTGATAGCCTAATGAGTAGATTACGTGCGAACAATCTATCAAATTTACTAAATGGAGATTTGACTCATGGAGAAAAGTTGTCATTGGGTCGTGTGCGACAAAAAACGACAGGTGTTGGTCAGCATCAGGCAGATGGACCAAGTAGTAGCAAGGTGACAATCAAGAGAAAAGGCTCAGGGGAAATGCACACTCTTGAGTCCCTTAAGAAGGATCTTCCTGAAGGTAAGGGGTCCCATTTAGTGATATTAATCTGTGTATCTAACACTTTTTCTTCAGGATTTTCTTTAAGTGGCACCTTTTTGTAGGATCTCCGATTTCAAGTACTGTATTAATTCGAGACTACCTGCAACATTTGCTGAAGAATTCTAAAGGCTGCTTTGGCTATCTCACAAGTGAAGCAGTTACCTTCTGCTTTCACTGAGGAAATGTTTTTTTTAAAGCAATTATTACCACATGCATACAATAATGAAAACAGATAAGGTAAATAAGACTGAATAAATAGTATTAGTAAAAACGTGATGAGGTAATGGAAAAGAGCTGATTAACTCTCCGCTGCAGTTCTCTCATGGGTGACTTAAGGCCAACCAACATACAACCTCATATGTTGGGATATAAGTAACATGTAATTGTTACCATAGGTTTGATTTAGTTATGCTCATCTTTATTTTTCAGCAGCTTTGGCTGTTGTGTCATGCTAACAATATTCCTTGTCCATTCACTCTTCTGGTCTGCACATAATATCATAAATATTTCAGAGACTAGGGTAACAGTAAAGACTTTTAACTTACATTCAGTACTATTTTTCAATGTTTACAAGACCTTTAACAGTATTGCAGTTTAAATTGTTTAGATTAATAGGCTTAGTACAGCATTATCTATATATTACTTTATAGAGGAATTATTTTTTTTTAACTAAATTATTATTTTGAAAGGTAGCTAATGGTAATGTGTGTGTCGGTTTATAATAAAAATGTTTCCATATTAGAGACGGTTATTTAGTAGGTAGTCAAATACTGCTAACCACAAAAGCCTTCTGAGTTTGGGACACCAGTGTCATTGACAACTTATTCAGGACCTGCCTTACTCACTGTAGCTGAAGATGAATACTTTGACATATATGATTCGTTAATGCTTCTACATGCTTAAATCTGAAAAGATGAAGTTTGCACATGAATAAAAATAAGCTGGAAGATAGGAATTCCTCTATAGTGAAGTAAGAGAGAGAAAATACAGTAGGCAGGAATAGACTTGGGCCAAGATGAGCCTACTGAGGTGGTGATATTTGAAACTGTTAACATATAACATATACAGTAACAGATACCACTGATATGCCAACTACAGTATATATTTATTATTCACTAGAATAATAAATGAAAGATATGCATTTATGTAAGTGAGATGATGGGTTGATAATAGAATGCTTGCCTTTGGAAGAGTAAGAAAATAAATGGAATGATACTGAAGAGTAGTTATCAGGGAAGATGAGGAAGCAGGAAAGGAGAACTGTAATCATTGATAAGTCAAACTGTTGTTAGTTATATAAATGATTACATTTCTACAGTAGAGAGCTTGGTTGTGAATAGCTGGTTCTTTTTCATGCTTTGAAAGCAGGCCCTTGTTTTCAAGTTTTTCCAAATATGGTAAAAGCTTAAGGGTGATATTTTTTTTGTGAATGCTGTAATTAAAAACTTTTCTTAGTTATAATTATTAAGAGATGGTCAACTACAGTATATTTTCTTACTGTTATTAGTTCTTTGTCACTCATTTCAACCCTTTCAGTGTCCTGACCCCAAAATTAATGTTGCTCTCGGTGTCCACTTTTTTTTTTTTTAATTTCTTCTGATATGGTAGAGAATTTTTTCTGAGGGTAATTACACCAAAAGTATGAAATTTTATGGAAGGCTTATGGAACTGTTTAGACACAAAGCATTCTGAGTGCAATTTATGCATCTGCAATTTCACCCACTTTGAGTCCTATTTTAAGCCAATTCCAGTGCTCTATTAGACTAAATTCTTAGCTATTTAACTAGATATTTCTATTGAGCACAAAAAATGCCCACTCGCCTGTTACAGCTGCCCTGTAAAGTGCACAAAAGTTGGTAATTTAACCAATTTTACACACACACACACACACACACACACACACACACACACACACACACACACACACACACACACACACACACACACACACACACACACCACACACACACCACACACACACCACACACACACCACACACACACCACACACACACCACACACACACACACACACACACACACACACACACACCACACCACACACCACACCACACACCACACCACACACCACACCACACACCACCACACACACACCACACACACACCACACACACACCACACACACACCACACACACACCACACACACACCACACACACACCACACACACACCACACACACACCACACACACACCACACACACCACACACACACCACACACACACCACACACACACCACACACACACCACACACACACCACACACACCACACACACACCACACACACACCACACACACACCACACACACACCACACACACACCACACACACACCACACACACACCACACACACACCACACACACACCACACACACACCACACACCACACACACACCACACACACACCACACACCACACACACACCACACACACACCACACACACACCACACACACACCACACACACACCACACACACACCACACACACACCACACACCACACACACCACACACACCACACACACCACACACAACACACACCACACACACCACACACACCACACACACCACACACCACACACCACACACCACACACCACACACCACACACACACCACACACACACCACACACACACCACACACACACCACACACACACCACACACACACCACACACACACCACACACACACCACACACACACCACACACACACCACACACACACCACACACACACCACACACACACACACACACACACACACACACACACACACACACACACACACACACACACACACACACACACACACCACACACACACACCACACACACACACCACACACACACACCACACACACACACCACACACACACACCACACACACACACCACACACACACACCACACACACACACACACACACACCACACACCACACACCACACACCACACACCACACACCACACACCACACACCACACACACACACACACACACACACACACACACACACACACACACACACACACACACACACACACACACACACACACACACACACACACACACACACACACACCACCTTGAAGCTGTGGGGGAGTAGTGTGGGTGAAAGGTGTGGTTGTGCCAGTCAGTGGCCCAGTGTGGGGGGTAGTGTGAGCAATGGGTGAGTGTGGTTGGCACTGTGCTCAGCAAATGAGGGCAATGGGTGGCTACATGACTAGGTGTGTGGGCCATGAAAGCATGGGTAAGGTGTGGGCTTAAAACTAGGGGAGTAGTATGAGTAAGAGGTGTGGCTGTCAGTGGTCTGGTGTGGGTGGTGGTGTGGATGATGGGTGACTGGGTGGGTGAGGATTCAGTTGGTGGTGTAGGCAGTTATGGGGGTGGTGGGTGACTAAATGATTAGTTGTGTAGATAGCTTTTTGGGTTAAAGATTGTGCAAGGTGTGAATGTGGGGTTATGGGGAAACTGTGTAGGGCTGGATAAAGTGTGGTCTTGAAGTAGTTGGGATATGGTGTAGGTGTAATGATGTGGCTGTGGGGGAAAAAATATATGGGTGGAGGTGGGATGGTGTGGGTCAAGCCATGGGAGTTGTGTGGGTAGAAGTTGCTGTATGTACAGCATAGAATGGGTGGAAGCAAGGAGTATGGTTGAGGCAAGTGGAGGTATAGTGTTAAGACACATTCCATTGCATAACACTTATCCATGTTGAAGTCCATCATTTATCAAATCAATCCACTTGATTAACTTACACAGGTCTTCTGAAGAAATTCACGTAAATTTTCATTTTGATTTTTAGTATGATATTGGTTTCTGGCATTATAACCATACATGTTCATATACTTCTTATACCTTCTGGTTTATCTTATATTATAAATTAGGCATATCTGTCACTGCAACAGATAAGGGTATACGGTATACCCCATATCTGTTAACCTTTATCCCCTAGCATTCCTTGAGCAGTAGGTCAACACCTACAAGCCCTCTAATGCTTGCTCACCTTAACATGGTGGTGGGGTTTGATTGGCTTGTGCCAAAGATTAGGGGCTTCTCTGGGAGGGTGCCACTCGCCCCGCAGGACACTTACCTGACTAAAGAACCCAGCATCCAACTGCATAAATCGTGGGATGTTGATAATGATGGTGTAAGTTTGATTGTTGTTAACATTATGCATTGAAAATGTTGAATAACAAAAGTTGTAGTGCTTTGTAAATAACACAAAACACACACCCTCAAGAGGCTAAGGTGCTTCTTAACACCATTAAGAGGCATAGCAACTGTAACTTTACTACACTCAAAGGGGAGGGAATCTGGAGGTCAACTCTCTGAAACACAGGTGATAATTGAGGTTGGTATATCAGTATAGCTTTAGCTCAAAACTGAAAGAAATCCCAAGAGCTGCACCTCATCTCTATCAATCAGTACTTAAATTTTTGATAAATTGGATTAACCATTATGATGGACCAGAAATTGTAATTGAAGACCCTTGAGAGACTCGGAACCTGGAATTCAACCTTGCTATAATTTTGTATCGGTTAAAAAATTATTAGGAGGGATATCTTTCAAGAGACCCTGAAGGGGGAGCTCAGCTCTGTTAAACTACTAAATTTTGATATCAGTTGGATTGAGGTATTGTGTAGACATTTCTTATTTATTTCTTAGTATACTCATTGCATCTTCATTTTTTAAGAAGTTTAATTTTTCCATTTGTTGTGCTTCATTGATCTAGTAAGGACTAATTTTATTGTACAGTATTTGAAACCAGTGTATTATATATTTCTTGCTTTTATTCCAATGAGTTAGTACATCAGTGTCTAAATATGAAATACAAGTGTTTGTGGTGAACAGCAGGCAATTAATGCTATGAAAGGGGAAAGTAAAAGGACACTTGTTGGCATGTTGGAAATAGAATAGGCTAGGAGATTCTTTAGAGAGACCTGCCTCAAGGCTAATTTGTTTTTCTCGGGAGTTCACAGTATGCATAACGTACAGTTTCTCTTCAAACATTTTTTTTTCTCATTGACTGTATTTGCTAGCATCTTCTTGAAACTTACTTTGCTCTGGAGCTGGTGAGGTTCTCTTGATTCAAGGAATTGGACCTAACTTCCCTTTTCCTGGATCAGACCAGGTTACCTCCCATTGTCTCAAGTGCTGTGTGACTCCTACAGGTCCCCCCCCCCCTTCCCTTCCCAAGAGAATATTACAATAATACTTGTAACACAGAATCTTCACTCGATTTCAGGGAGTCCAATAATTTTCTAATTTATTAGAAATTGTAGCTACAACTACTGAATATAATTTTTTAGGAGCAGGAGTCTAATTTTGGGGGGGGGGGGGTTGTATGATGAGTTTGTTGAGAATGTGTTTCCCTAGTGTTTGTAGAAGCCTCCCTGTCTCAAGGTTAGAAATATAATTTTCTCCTTGAACCTGGTGGGAAAGCCCTTGTTTGATGTAATCTTTTAATTATTGTATTCTAGCATACAGTACTGTAGTAAAATAATCATTTACTACCAAAAACACAAATTACAAAAAAAAAAAAGTGGGTTAATTTGCTTAATAAGCTGTATATCCTATTGTGCAGTTACAAAAGAAATTTTCCAAGAATTTGTTCCAATTTTATCATGAAATTACAGAAACAAGGGAAACCAAACTGTCCCAATTTGGAGTTTATAAATTGAGCATATGGCCTTTAATCATTTGTGTTTTGTGTGTTGTGTTTCTACTGACCTATTTTGTGTGTCATCTAATATCTGTATCACAAGTTTATTCTATTTCTTCAGTGTATAATTCAAGCATTTTTTCTGCCATATTCACATTTTTTTTTTAAGCATGACTGTTTTGAAAGTTATTAATGAAATTGACTTGCTGTGTGTAAATTTAATAGAAATCTCTTTGTAATAGTAACTTCATTCTTAAGTACAGTTATTCTCAGAGGAATAGAAATTTTTATATCTTCTGTTTAATTTTGTATTTTGAGGTATTTTTTTCTTGGTTGAATATTTGTCAGCAGTACAGGGTATTATTTTTGGTGATAAAAGAAAAGAATGAAAATGTGTACCATCAACATAGCACTGTACAATATTTTGTGAAAAAAATTTGGTAACTTGAAATATGTTTCTTAAATTTTCCTGTTTGGTTTATCTTTAAAATTTTAAAGAGCCATAATATAGTACTAAATAATTTTTTAGAGTTTAACCAGACAAATTTCTACAAGGAGTACAAGTTATTGACTTCTGCTTTTTTTTTTTTTTTTTTTTTTTTTTTTTTTTTTTTTTTTTTTTTTTTTACACGCAGAAATCTTATTGTGACAGTGAGGTGTAACTTTTGTAGAACATGTACTCGAGGCCAATTTCAGGTTACAGGCAGGCCCAGCTTTACAGTGCTTCACTTAATGCCATTTTGTTAGTACAGCAGTTTTCATTTATACCCATTCTTCATTTATACAGACTTCCTACAATAAATATAGTCACCACTCACTATAAGCTAAGGATGAAAATATTTCAAGGTAAGTAATATATGTATTGTATATGCCTTTTTTAGTCCTAGTTATATTGCTTAATATCTGATGGTGTAAACATGTTATCACGCTTTTATATACGATTCGCTTTACAGCAGTAGCCTGGAACCTAATTGCTGTATAAGCGGGGCCCTCCTGTATTGCAAAGTAATTATCCTCTTGTGACTGGCATGCTGCTGGGTGTTTGAGGAAATACAGTAAATAGTCATTTTAATGGACTTACAAGGGGAAAGCAAATGGCCAGAAATGATGCATCTAGTGTATAGAGATTATTTTGCTGCAATCGTAACATAATGGATAATTTGGTAATCATTTAACCAAGTGGATTTTGTCCCATTTCCAAAATCCATTAAATTGAGGGCTTACTACTTTATGCCTTTCTGTTCTCAGCTGTGCTAGTGTTATCAGATCTGAAGTACAGTGGACCCCCAGTTAACGATATTTTTTCACTTCATAAGTATATTCAGGTGCCAGTACTGACCGAATTTGTTCCATAAGAAATATTGTGAAATAGATTAGTCCATTTCAGACCCCCAAACATACACGTACAAATGCACTTACATAAATACACTTACATAATTGGTCGCATTCGGAGGTAATCGTTATGCGGGGGTCCACTGTATATGGGTAAATGAACAAGGTTGTTCTTATTTCTTTTATATGGTGGTTTCCCATCAATGCAGGATGATCCAAATATGTAATGAAAACACATTCACCATTGCTAATTATATACCTGTAGCTGTCTTTACACAGGAACACAAACATCACAGTTATAATGATCCACCAAAACTTAACATTCCCACCTATGCTTCGAGAGTGTAGGCACTGTATATTAAACATCCAGAATGTAATGACACGTTTGCAGTTGTGTCATTACAATTTTGTGAGTCATGTTGACGGCTTTGAGGGGACTTGAGCTAGAGTTCGTCAAGGCCGTGCTAGCGGGAAATTCATCTGTAAAAACTTGCATTTGTGGTCACAGTGGTGCCTATGCTAACCTTCCTATGGTGTAGAAATATACCTAGTTGGATGAATCTTATTGAAGCTAGCTGGCCCAGTGGCTAACATGACGGTCTGGAGTTTTGAGACTCTCTGACCGCGGGTTCGAACTCCACCCGTGGTATGGTTTGTTTGCAATCGTGTCATTACGATTTCGTGAGTCACTCATTCAGAATGTCAGATCATAAATACTATTTGTTTCCACTCTTTCCTGTCTAAATGTTCACATGTGCCTGCCGGGTGCTCAAGCCCGTTTCTGAAAACATTCACACCCTCCATTGAAACCTTCCTGGGATAACTCATACACCATTCATCCATTGCAGATTAAGTGGTTGGTACCACTACATTCCGATGCATTTTCCTTTTTGTATCCATTGGTAGATTTTTTTCTCCAGGCTTCACAACATTCCAAGTTCTTCATATGCTATCTTTCCTTCATCTATTCTTCGATTTACATTCCTTCATAAACCAATCACCCATCTTCCACCAAAGTAGGGTGACCCAGGAAACATACACTCACTGCTAGAACTGCATAGACATTACAATTCAATTAACTCCGAATTGTATTATTTCCACTCCTTCAGAGTGCAGGCACTGCTTTTCACGTCTGTGATTCAAATCCAGCCGACCCGTTTTCCTGAATCTCTTCATAAATGTTACCGTGCTCATAATCTTACGGCATACCATGCTGTGAAAACCACTTTGACTCCACTCCCATCTACGAAACCTTTTAGATGCTTAATCTCCTAGCACTTAAAACCTCCATTGCCCTTTTCTTCCAACCCTTCCTTGAATGACCCCTACCTCACCATCATTCCACCCCAGATTTATGCACCGTCTTGGTTACCTAATCCTGCTCCATCCTCTTTAAATGCCCAAATTGCCTCAACAGCCCCACATCTCTCTTATCCCTTTAGCAACCCTACACATTTTTCTGATTTTTATGCTCCGAATTCTCTGCATAATATTCACACCTCACTTGCTCACAAACATGACATCTTCACTACATCTAGTCTCCCCCTTGCTATAACATTTAAAGCCCATGTCTCGTACAGTATGCCAAATGTACAACCTATCACATTACTGACAGCACTGGGGAGACCAGAAATGTCCACCAAGAGCCTTATTCCACAATAGCACAGTACCAGTGATACTTATGAAGCCTCCACTAAACCAAAACAACTCAAATGGTATATCCTTCTCCCTAATTTACAAACATTCAGGGTTTAAAAACAAAAAACAAATAGTAAAGTTAGCTATGCATATTAGATGGCCTCTTGCAGAGGCAAATACTATGTTCGGAGCACCTATAGAAAATAGAAACACACAAGGGGTGTTTTGGATGGTGAGATAGCAACAAAAACTACAATATTTATAGATGTGACAGAGTAAATAGGTTACCGGAAAAAAGTTGGACAATAAGTGAAAAACACTTTTGCTGCACAGAACTGTTGAATTAATCAAATGATACAGTAGACATTCTATATATTTTCCTGTATTTACTCAGTGTTAGGTGGTAAATACTGTGTGCTCAAAGAAAATATACTGCAATTTTTCAACTGTTAATTTTTTTTTTTTTTTTAACAAGTCTGCCGTCTCCCACCAAGGCAGGGTGACCCAAAGAGAAAGAAAATCCCCAAAAAGAAAATACTTTCATCATCATTCAACACTTTCACCTCACTCACACATAATCACTGTTTTTGCAGAGGTGCCCAGAATACAACAGCTTAGAAGTATATACGTATAAAAATATACGATGTATCTCTCCAAACTGCCAATATCCCAAACACCTCCTTTAGAGTGCAGGCATTGTACTTCCCATTTCCATGACTCAAGTCCAGTTATATAAAATAACCGGTTTCCCTGAATCCCTTCACTAAATATTACCCTGCTCAAACTCCAACAGATCGTCAGGTCCCAAATACCATTTGTCTCCATTCACTCCTATCTAACATGCTCACGCACGCTTGCTGGAAGTCCAAACCCCTCGCCCACAACACCTCCTTTACCCCCTCCCTCCAGCCTTTTCGAGGACGACCCCTACCCTGCCTTCCTTCCCCTACAGATTTATACGCTCTCCATGTCATTCTACTTTGATCCATTCTCTCTAAATGACCAAACCACCTCAACAAACCCTCTTCAGCCCTCTGACTAATACTTTTATTAACTCCACACCTCCTAATTTCCACAATCCGAATTTTCTGCATAATATTTATACCACACATTTCTCTTAGACAGGACATCTCCACTGCCTCCAACCGCCTCCTTGCTGCAGCATTTACAACCCAAGCTTCTCGCCCATATTAGAGTGTTGGTACTACTATACTTTCATACATTCCCTTCTTTGTCTCCATAGATAACATTTTTTGCCTCCACATATACCTCAATGCACCACTCGCCTTTTTTCCTTCATCAATTCTATGATTAACCTCATCCTTCATAAATCCATCCGCTGACATGTCAACTCCCAAGTATCTGAAAACATTCACTTCTTCCATACTACTCCCCAATTTGATATCCAATTTTTCTTCATCTAAATCATTTGATACTCTCATCACCTTACTCTTTTCTATGTTCACTTTCAACTTTCTACCTTTATGAAGTGTTAATAAATCACATGTTAATCAGCGGTCTATTGTATGTAGTAAAATTGCTAATTTCATAAGGTGTTTTATGTGTAAGACCATTAAAGATATATTTCAACAGCTCCAACTTAAAGCGGGCTGTTACTGGGTGAGACTCTAGATTCACAGTTTTCTCTTAACACTGAATGAGAGAAAGCGTAATGTTTACTCTCCACTCGATAGCATATAAACATTGCATGTTTGTGCTGCATGCTATGTAACTTGTTTCTTGTATAATTTTGAAGAAAACACTAGGTGGATTAATGAAAATGTCTATACGTATTAACCTAAAATACGACAGTGTGCTCAAGAGTGATTATTATTAAATATACAGCGCATATAAACATTGCATGTTTTATATACTATGTAATGTGTTTCTTATTCTTATATAATTTTGAAGAAAATATCATAGATGGATTAATGAAAATGTCTATGTTAACCTAAAAGAAGACATTTAATGTGCTCAAGAGTGATTTATTACACATCCCGCATGGCCGATCTCTGAAATAACGGCTGATAACCAGGATAGAATTTCGACCAAAAACGTGGGTAAAAACCGTATTGGCCGATATGCGGAACAGCTGATAACCAAGGGGTCCACTGTAGTAGCAAGACCAGTATATGCAGATCTTGTTTATTACTGAGTATCTCTTGAAAATATAGAGCACAATGTGCTGTGTCGGTTAGAAAGCCTTTCTCTCCTGCATCCAGATTTATCAAGGATCAGAAGGGGCAAAATAATTTGCTTGTTTAGATCATCTGCTCAGGTTTGCTGACGTTTTGTGCATCTGGCAGTTGTGTAATTTCCTGGAGCCTGTGGCAGCAATCTGTAGCATCCTTAACACCTGCAACTGTGGCAGTGAGCAGTCTTTTTTGTGACGTATTGATGAATTTTTGGTTTCCCTTGCACTTATATTTGGTGTTTTTCATTATATTGTTGTGAATATGCCCGAGAGCTACCTTTCTGAGGAGAGCATTAAGGGAAGAGAACATCTCCACAAAGAAAATAGCATGGCAAATGCTCAATTTGAGTTGGCTGTTAAGGTTCCCTGGAGTTCATGTGACTTGCCTCCCACTATGGTTCCTGCTGCTAAACTGATCCCTGTTGACCTAGGAAGACCTCAGTGGAGAGAAGAGACCCAGAACCCTGCAATTTTGTCGTCTGAAGTAAAGAAATCCCACCCAAATTTGTTTAAAGATGTGTTGGACAGGACCATGTGCCAGTGTGCAGAAAGACCACTTGCTCTTGCAGCTTGCAGCTGTAAAACCACTGTTAGCAATGGCTAACATCCAAAATAGTTAAACAGCAGTCCAGTGAAACAATGTTATTGTGCTTGACTGGCCTGGTAATAGCCCAGACATACACCCAGTAGTTAATGTATTGTACAAGATAAAGAGCAGCCTAAAGAAGGAAGACACTTTATCCATGCCAAAGCTGAAAGAGGAGCTGATGAAGATGTGGGTTTCTATAAGTATTGCTTATTTTTTATCTTTAGCAGACTCCATGCCCAGGTGCATACAAGAAGGGAGAAAAGGTAGGGTTATGGTGCATAACATTTATAGTACTTTTTTGACACTGAAAGTTAAATTTTTGTGTAAAACAGGGTAGGGGGGGATGTTTTTTGACAAAACTATAAGTATTGTATAGAGTAATCCTCTCCTCACTTAACAACGGGGTTCCTTTCCAAAGAGTAGGTCGGTATGCAAATTGGTCGTTAAGTGAGGAGCATGCTATACTGGTAGTGGGTTTGTGATGTTTATACAGTAGTGTACTGTATACTGTAATAGAGAATAGGGGAAATCATCTCTTAATACAGTGGACCCCTGGTTAACGATATTTTTTCACTCCAGAAGTATGTTCTGGTGCCAGTACTGACCGAATTTGTTCCCATAAGAAATATTGTGAAGTAGATTAGTTCATTTCAGACCCCCAAACATACACGTACAAATGCACTTACATAAATACACTTACATAATTGGTCGCATTCGGAGGTAATCGTTATGCGGGGGTCCACTGTATATATTACTTAGGTTTGTATATTGGTTGGAGAACTGGTCATAAGTTCGAGAGGTTGGTAAATAAGTATGTCGCTAAGTGAGAAGAGGCTGTGTGTGTGTGTATACGTGTACTCACCTAATTGTGATTGCAGGGGTCGAGACACAGCTCCTGGCCCCGCCTCTTCACTGTTCGCTACTAGGTCCTCTCTCTCTCTCTCTCTTGCTTCCAGAGCTTTGTCATACCTCGTCTTAAAGCTATGTATGGTTCCTGCCTCCACTACATCACTTGCTAGGCTATTCCACTTCTTGACGACTCTGACTGAAGAAATACTTCCTAATATCCCTATGACTCGTCTGAGTCTTCAGCTTCCAGTTGTGACCCCTTGTTTCTGTGTCCCCTCTCTGGAACAACCTGTGTGTGCGCGCGTGCACTCGCCTAATTGTACTCGCCTAGTTGTGATTGTGGGGGTCGTCATATCTCCTGGCCCCGCCTCTTCAACTGACTGCTACTCAGTCGCTTTTCCCGCTCCGTGAGCTTTTATCATACCTCTTCTTAATTAAAGCTATGTATGGATCCTGCCTCCACTACATCACTACCCAGGCTATTCCACTTCCTGACAACTCTGTGACTGAAGAAATACTTCCTAACATCCCTGTGGTTCATCTGAGTCTTCAACTTCCAATTGTGACCCCTTGTTGCCGTGTCCCATCTCTGGAACATCCCGTTTCTGTCCACCTTTCAGTATTTTATATGTCATTATCATATCCCCCTCTCTCTCCTGTCTTCCAGTGTCATCAGGTCAATTTCCCTTAACCTCTCCTCATAGGACATACCCCTTAGCTCCGGGACTAGTTTTGTTGCAAACCTTTGCACTTTCTCTAGTTTCTTTACGTACTTTGTTAGGTGCGAGTTCCAAATTGGCGCTGCATATTCCGATATGGGCCTAACGTACACATTGTACAGGGTCCTGAATGAGTCCTTATTTAGATGTCGGAATGCTTTTCTTCGGTTTGCCAGACGCCCATATGCTGCAGCAGTTATTTGGTTGATGTGCGCATGAGATGTGCCCGGTGTTATACACACACACCAAGATCCTTTTCCTTGAGTGAGGTTTGTAGGCTGTGGCCCCCTAGACTGTACTCCATCTGTGGTCGT